>NC_064306.1:39972194-40274912 GCF_023373825.1 Bactrocera dorsalis
TAAAAAAAGTCATAAGAGCACTTTACTCCGATTATTCAGTTGGTTTGGCAGCTATATGCTATAGTGGTCCGATATCGGCAGTTCCAACAAATAAGCAACTACTAAGGAAGAAAAAGAATTTTACCAAATTTTGAGATCATTAGCCGAAATATTGAGCTACTAGTTCGGGTATAAGTAGACAAGCTGACCGGCGGACGAACGGATAGACGCAGAGATAGACTGCTATGGCTAAATCGACTCATCTCGTCATTATTGATCATTTATATATATATTTTTTTTTTATAAGATCTTTGACGTTTTCTTCTGGATGTTGCAAACTTAATTTAACCCGTTCAGGGCACAAAAAATGTCAAAATCCCGTCCCAAGGGGTTACATGGGTTTACACGTTTCGAAAAAATCGAATTTCCATAAATCTCTCTCTCATAAATTCTACAATAACTCCAGAATATTGTCCTGAAATTTCAAGTTGATCCGAGTAATAGTTTCGGAGATACAGCCTTGAGAACTTGGGCACTCGAGGCTAGCAAGTGCAACCGTCTTTAAACGCGTTTTTCTCGAAACTGTGTTTTTGAGGTCGGTTGGCAAAATTTCTCGAGAACTACTCGAAGAATCGATCTTCATGAAATTTTACAAAGGTCTTTGAGATAAAATTTTTAAAGACTTGGACGAAGAATTTTTTTCGATTACAATATTTGAATAAAAAAATGTCGCGAAATTTTGACTGAAAGTTTCATTTTTTTTTGGAAAAATGGTAGCAAAAATCCAATTTTCTGTTTTTTTCGTGCAAGTTCTAAGTTTTAACTAAAACATGTATTTTTCACTTTATGTGATTTTGTAAGGAGTTAGTCTGCCTACACGGTCTTATCTTTTTTCCGAAGGGTCACCTGAAATGGCATAGCAAAATATTTTTTTCCAAAAATTTCAGAATTTCTTTGTTAATAGTGTATTTTTGTAACTATAAAAACTATAAAAAATGCTAATAATATATTTAATTTTTTATATAAGAAAAAATTGTTGAAGAGAGGCTATTTTTTACCCGAGAAAACTCGCCCCTTAAGGGGACATAAGTGTATATAATTAAATGAAAATCTAAACTATGAATATAATGAACTAAACGAACCTTCATTACGCCCCCCAAAATGAAAGTTCGTAATTTTTTCCCCTACAGATTTGTATATAAGATTATATCAGCCCACAAACAAAAGAATATAAACGCCCGGATATGTGTGCAATTTACATACATACATATATATTCACATGTGTGCATACATGACTAACAACTTTGCAAACAATGCTAACATATGTACACAGTGAGATGCTTTCAGCTATGTTAAAAAAAAGTACATAAGTGCTGCAAAACTGTCATCATCATCTCCATCATTTCCCATGCAACGGCAGAAAAGCAACAGTGACTGCAAGCGCGTCGCCACTGTATTGAAGCAATTACTGCCTCCACACTCTTTACTCTACTTGCTAGGAATTTTTCATTCTTTGCAATTCACAACATCATTTTTCTTTGTAAATATGCCACAGCTCATTTTTTGCTGCACTCCTTTTTTCAGTAATTCATTTCTCGGCTAGCTTGTACTATACTTGCAGCATTTTTCAGCATTTTCTTTTCATTTTTAATCGCCATAAATCGTCATGGGCAACATTTTCAAAATTAAATGAAGGCATTCAGCGAACTCGCATACTTGCCACGAACTCGCACCTGTAATCCTGTGAAAGCATATACATATAATGCACATGTGTGTAGATATGTATATATGTATATGTTGCTATAAGCGCATGCATGTTGTTTGTTCTGTTACGGTTCTCTTTTGCTGTCCATAATTCGTTTACCTTTACGTGTGTACGAATACTTGGCACCACATTCGCCTAAGCGGATAAAGCAACGCTTTGGAATGCGTCGTACGGCGCACCTCTGCTTGTAAAGTGCCACACTCTTAAATGCATACATGTGCTTGTATGTATGTATGCAGTAAGTACCCATTACGGAAAGGATTTAATCAAAGTAAGTACATATGAGAAAGATTTACAATTTTAAGTTGTTAAAATTACATGTATATATTTGCCAAGATCAATAATAATCTCTCAAACCACCAGGTCAAACTGAAAAAATATGACATTTACATTCAGCCCTTTGGAAGACCATTAAAGCAGACTTTTTAAGCAGGTGTCAATTCCAACATTATACCCTGGAGAGGGTAAATATTTTATAATGGTTCGCTCGCTTCCGTTCTGGAAATTTCGATAAGGAAGATGCTCCTCGCTCTGGTCAACCTATCTTTGAAAAAGTCGTTGAAATTATGGAAAAATTGACCAGGACCGTCACATAAGCAGCTATGACATTGCTAAGGAACTTAACATTCATCATCAAATTGTTTTGAACCTTTTAAAAAAGGTTGGCTACGAAAAGAACCTCGATGTTTGGGTACCACATGAATTGTCTGTGAAAAATTTAATGGACCGAATTAACATGTGCGATTCTTTGCCGAAACGAAATGAAATCGAACCATTTCTGAAGCGAATAGTAACAGGAGATGTGGTCCAAGCGTGGTGAAGCTCAATAAATGGTCACAAAGCCAGGATTGACGCCTCGAAAGTTTATGCTGAATGTTTGGTGGGATTGGAGAAGAATCATCCACTATGAGCTGCTCCAGCCTGGTCGAACGATTGATTCTACATTTTACTCTCAACAACTGATGAGATTGAAGCACGCAATCGAAAAAAAAACGGTCAGAACTGATCAACAGAAAGGGTTTCGTCTTCCATCAGGACAACGCTAGATCACACACATCTTTGATGACTCGGCAAAAACTGGGAGAGCTTGGCTGGGAAGTTTTGATGCATCCACCATATAGCCCTGACCTTGCACCATTGGACTACCATTTGTTTCAATCAATGCAGAACTCCCTTTATGAAGTAAAGTTGGCTTCAAGAGAAACCTGTGAAAATTATTTGTCACAGTTTTTCGCCGAGAAACCAGAAAAGTTTTACATTGATGGAATAATGTCCCTAGCGAAACAATGCCAAAAAATGTTCGACCGAAATGGTACACATTTGTTTATTTTTTTATTATTATAAATATAATAATAATAATTAGAAATACGAAAAAACTTTTTCGACTACCTAATACATTATGAGCTAAGTCAATTTATTTATGCGTATATACACGCACTAGTTCCTCAGTTTTTGAGAATTTCAAATCGATAATTTTGCTCACGTCCGTTTCTAGAACCTGCTCAACCACAACTATATCATCGGGGCTAAAATTTCCTCAATCACATTATGTCCTCTCTGAAAAACTTTGTGCTCCCTCCTGATTAATTTTATCAATACGAAAAGCTTTATGTGTGTCCGAAACATCATCAAAAAACACTCTACCGATAGTTGCGATTTTTTTCCAACACAAAGCCTTACATTCGCATAGCAGATATTCTACATTCTCTTCTTCAGCTTCTACAATAGTTCTTATATGGTATTTCCAGTCCGGTGGCATGCTTGCCAATCAGACCGTGACATTAGCACTCCTACTAAGGTTCTCATTTTGAATTTTAATATTCGATTTGTGCGGCCACATTTCATCCATTCCACGTTTGTCTACTTATTGAGCAATTTAGGTTCATTGACAACATCAAGATAGGTATCGATAACATGTTTGTCGATTAAATATTCAAGTAACCAGAGTATATGTATAACTTCTCTTTTTTCAAGGAACCAGAACTCTACAAATTCTCTCTTTATCGAAGTCTCAATTGTAGGCTGGCGACTGCACTAGTTAATTTATCTGGTTCACAGTTACCAGGAATATCACTATGTCCTGGAACCCTTTGCAGGTTTATCGTGGAATAGGATGTTAGTTCTACTAAGAGATTAAGGCATTAATAAACTATTTTCGTTGAAACCCTAAGAGACTATAGTGATTTCAAAGCCCCTTGGCTCTCTGTATACGTATGTAACTATATTCCTTTTTGTGAACACACTCTTTGTCAGAACAAAAAAGGTTTTTTAAATCGCTGTGATCTTCGCTTGGAAGACACTGAAATGGTCTAGTAGTCGGGAGACAATTCTAGTATCTAATTTTGCCGAAAGGCACTAGCTCTCTTACTTATGCCTATCCATCTTACCGTTCTCTTCTCTGGAAGGAACAGCAATATTGGAGACCGAATTGAAGTTTAATTCTATGGAATTTTGAAAATCTATGATTTTGGGTAGAAACAGGAACTTACTAAGCATCTAAGAATGTTCCTTATTTCAAATGATTTATACGCAGGATTTTCTCAGTCTAGGAGCTGAGTTCACTGCCAGTTACCTACAGAACAAGTCTGAGGGCTCCACATGCCTTTCCGAGTACTGTTTGTTCATTATTGGCCACCATACCAATATGCCGTAGTGATAATTTGTTATGCGGGGTCCCAACATCCGTTTGGAGGTGTAAAGTGCTGAACCTACTTTCTCCCTAGCGTCTTAGTTCCTGTCCGGTAAAAGCTTCCTACCTCATATTTGTCCCAAATACATTGTTTTCTCTGCTATTGATAACCCGGTAACATTTATTAAGGTTGGCCTAACTTCTGAAATTCGTTGTTGTTATATACCTTTCATTCAGATCTTATTAAACAAGAAGGGCTTCGATTAGGGATCTCTGAAACAAAATAAAGAACATAACCTTAATGTACAATTACTTGATCGTAAAGTCTTTATGTTTTTTTCGAAAAACGACGAACTTGCAAAAAACTGTTAAATTTTTACCAAAAAAAAAAAAAATTGTAGTGAAAAGTTTAAATATTAACAAAAAATTTAACAAACAACATTATTATGAAGTTACAGCTAAATTTCAAGTGAATACCTGGACAGTCTCCAAGTATCATCATTCCGCGACCTGGAAAATGCAATTTCGACTAATCTGCGTACTTCGAGACTACAGCGGATTGAACAGCGAAACAGCTTTTTTCCACCATTCTACCGTTTGAATAATGTTTTTAGAACCGTAAATGTATTTTAAACCAACCACGGTGTCGATTTTCCGAAATTTCTTGACTGGCCCAATTCCTTAAATAAAAACACCATTTTTTTTACTGCCATTAGGTTTAATTACTAAACATAGAGATCAGATACCGATTGTCTTCAAACTGTTTGTCTTTTCTTATTCTATACGTAAATATTTTTTTGAGAGTTCACCCTTTTCCTCCAATTTGCTTTCTTTCTTTCCGATCTAACCTCTCTACTTTATGTCTGACTCCATTCAGCACTACCGAGAGTGAGAGAGTTTTCCACCAATCACTCATAAATCAAATTATCAATTGCGAAATAGAACCTCAAAATTGACGCCTTGCAATAACAACTACAAACGTACAACAAACACTTTTTGCTGACATGACTGCAAATGACATTGAAAGAAATTTAAATGTATGTATGTGCGCCCTTAACGGTATATATGTATGTAGATGTGTAATTGTGCAAGTTGCACGAGCAGCAAAGCATTAAAAATAGCTGTCATAAATTAATGAGAAAGTTCGCCAACAATCAAACAAATAAACTCCTCACACACACACACACGTAAACAGTCGCGCACTCACTCACTTGCAAACTAACTAACTCACAAACAAACAAACAATAAGAGCACATCAAGTGACAGACACAAATGAAGGCGAGTAAAAATTGGATTGAAATTTCAGAATTGCATCATTACTCATTTACAGATGCCGCCGCAGCGAAGTCAGTTTCGTCGCCTACTCCTCTACGCGCCGCCACTCATCTCATTCACAATTCAAATTGTTTTGCTGTCACAGGACATCAATCGCTCCATAACGCGTTGCTATTTGCAGCAAGTGCAACGTCTCTTTATGTATTTGTGTATGTATGTATGCCTGTTGCATAAATGCGGTGTGCGTGTCGAGTGCGACGCACTCAACCGTTTGTAATGGTTGCTCATGCGCCCCGTAAATCAAATCTTTAGTACTGAAGAGAGACCCACCTTTTTTGTGTGCAGTTCAAATCATTCAGAATTGGAATTGATTTAAATTTAATTTCAGCAATTTTCGTTTCCAATATACCTACTTCCAATTTTCCATTTAATGCCAGACCGTTATACTGAAATGTTAAATGTTGCCTGGTGCGCTTAACGAATATTTGACGAAGCTTAGTATGTGAACTTTTGGTATATTTAAACTAATATATCTAGGTTTTTAGAAATTTTGGTTTGATTTCTTCTCCTCTGAATACCCACAATTATTTTCATTTAAGCCTCAGTATTTAGTCGAAGTAAACTTTAAAAATCATAATAATAACAATTATTAATTATAATAATTGCAGAAATTTCAAGTAATATCATCACTAGCGAAGACAGTTCTCAATCACTGGTAAAGCCTATTCCGAAAAGTCTTTGGCCAAGCAATGAAAGAATATGGTTTGGAATGAAAATATTTTTTAAATCTCCACCGCGAGATACATATGCATTTGTTTTAACGGTTCTACAACATTTCTATATCCGTTGGCAGAGGCGGATTCAGAGTTGCATTTTATGGGGGAACTTTTCAATATTTTCTGGAGCAAAGTTGTTCTGAGCCAAGTCTTAATTCGGCGCAAAGAAGAAAAGCATCGTTCAGCGCTAGCATTTTTGGCTGGCAAAGTACAAAGCAGTGAAGAAGAGTATGAATTATCGGATATATATTCTTATCTCAAGTGCTAAGAGTTTCTAAGGCAGAATGCACTTGCATTCTCGTAGTCATTTGCATCTTCCATTGTTGTTGCCAAAGCGCTACTTCTGCTTTGAGCTTCGATTTTTGCAGTTCTTTGTTTCCTGGCAAGATTTTCCCAAACGTCTAACTAGGCATTCAATGAGTACAGTTATATGTTTTTCTTCTAAGTTTAAGTTATATTTTGGTATTTGCTGATTCAAATCGAAACTTTTAAGAACTTTATCGGAAATCCGCGTTTTTAAATCTTGCAAAACCGTGTCAATCAGTGAAATATATGCAGAAACCCTGTAGAAGTGTTTACAGCTTTAAAATGGGTGATCGTTTCGATGACTCTGATGAACCATGTTCTGGGTTTTTTCACTTCAACTGAAACTCTCCCGCAGTTCGATAGAGTGTAGCTTCGCTCTAAACAAAATAAGGGTTTGGCTCATTTCAGTGAAAGAGGAACCAGTGCATAGAAAAATTTCTTCAATATATTGGTCGCATTACAAGCTGAAAAAGTTTGTTAAAACTCGTAAATAATATTACCTAGCTTTCATTAGAGGTGGTGATGATGTTAACTAACTAACTAATTCAATTTCATTATCCGGTTCTCTCAACAATTTCACCAGTTTCGATTTGAAAAGATTGCATAAAATTTCATGATTAAATAGTATTAGTTTTTAATCTAAACGTAAGACCCTAAGGCCAGTCTTATCAAGTGCTTTTTAGATCATGTGTTGAACACGTAAGCTAGAAATAAGAGACCATAAGTGTAGAAACTTTGTTTATTTAATACTTTAATTTAAACATTTGCTCTTTTAAGGGTCTAGTCATTACAGACACGTGAAATTCTGGTGATTTCGATTATACAAATAGAATTATATTTGTAGACTTTTCGTGATTTAATAAAAGTTCTTGAGCTATATGAGTCTTATACGACAATACTGATAATACAAAAACTGACAGATAGTTCGGGGTCGCTGGAAACTTGTCTTTCTTCCAAAAAAAATTATGTTCGAACATTGGCTATTGCAGAAAGAAACTTCCGACGCTCTGATATTGACTTAAAGGAAGCATACTTCGAAAGTGATAACAAAAATTGCATAAACCAAAGGATGTTATTACAATAGGGGTAACTAACGTGTTTTTCAATAAGAGCGCTACTAAAGTTTAGGATATCAATGAAATTCTTTATACCCATAAAATCAGTTTTGATGCCATTATATATGGATCTCGATTTCTTTTGCATGGCCACGATTGCAGAAGTCCAGACGCTGAACTAATTTTTGACGATTTTCAAGTATTACTCGGCAAATACTGCTGCAATATTTGAACGAAATGCATCAATTATCGGTGGCTTGTTGGTAACAATAGACTTTACGTAGCCCCACAGGAAATAGCCTGACGGCGTCAAACTGCTCGACCGCGGCGGCCAATTGACGGCGTTATTTCCTGAGACAACACTTTCACTAAACTTGGTTTTCTATAAATCGATTATGACATTCCCTGTGTGACTTATAAGTGATTCACATTCACAGTAATGTGCCTAAGTATCTTGATCATCACGGAAGAAGTACGACCCAATGAAACCACATAGCACCGCACCAAACCGTAATTTTTCCGGGATGCAATGGTGACTCATGGAGTACATGTGGATTGCTGCCTGACCAATAATACATACTTGTATTTTGCTTGTTGTCGAAGCCATTAAGCCAGAAATGAGCCTCCTCGCAGAAGATGATTTTTCAAAGAAAATCCGGATCATTTTCAAGTTATTTCTCAGTCCAATTCTGGTGGTCAAGCGGGTTCAGTTCTTGCGTCAATTTGATCTTGTAAGGATGTAGGCCAAGATCTTTTCGCAAAATTCGCCACTACAACGTCACAGAGATGCCCAACGCTTGAAAACGACATGTGGAAGACTGATTTGGGTCTTCCTCAATAGTTGCGCTAGCGGCAACAATATTCTGGACACTACGAGCACTTCTTTGTCTCACTGGCTCGGGAACATTTTGTTCTGGGACTGTTGGTTCATAAATATTTTTATTAGATGTTTAATTGTTGATCTTTCAGGACGATTATGTCCACCATAAATTAGACGTAGCGCTCTTAAAGTTGAGACCACTGATTCCGAATTTCGTTAGCAAATTTTAATAATTTCGACTCGCCATTTGGATCGTATATCGGTCTATCGGTCTACTTTTGATGTCGCTATTGAAAAACTTTTTATTACATACCATATGGGATATAGATATTTTAGAAACACTTGGACCTACAATAGCAGATAGATATAATGCCATTTTCTCCCAAAATATGTACTTTCAAAATTTATCAAGCTTGCAACGTGTGTTAATGTATCTAATTATGTGTTCGTTTTGCTAGAATCCAACACAAATACTTACATATATGATAAATGCGCAACTAATTAATTTCACAAGAGTTTACCTGTATTTAAAAATGCCGTTTTCAGCTAAAATCGAACGTCCTAAAATGTCAGCAAAGCAATGGCTACTGGCGTTTTACGTTGCAACCGTTATCCTCGACATTCTGCCGTGGTGTAGAATGAATGGTACAGCCACTTGTAGTAGTGTTTGTTGTTGTTTAGTAGTCACTGCTGTTGGCTATTAGCTGTTGCGTGTACGACCCGATTAACACACTGCCACGATGGTAACGGAAACGTGACGATCATATAAATCACCAAATTGACAGTTGTCGGCGCCGAGCGCACATTACTACGCACATACTAACCTTTCACCTGGATGGCGAAGTTGACAACGGCAAATGCAGTGTACAGTTGCGGCAAACACTTTGAAATGCCGCCAGCAATTGTGGAAACTTCGGACAATGAGGCAACAAACAGTAGCGTGTTAAGCAGTGAACACAATAACAAGAGAACTATGGCAGCGGCAACAACAAGAATGTCAAGCGTTTACGGGGCAACAAATGGAAACTGTCAACTGCACTAATATTTATGTAGAGCCACAAGCTCGCAGTACAGTCGAAGGTCAGTCAGTCAATCTGTCAGCCATTTAGTCAGTAAGTAATTCATATAGTTAGCGTTAGTCGAAACTGGCATTTTGTTGGGCTGAACTATGACCTCGGTTGGTTCGTTTGTGGTGATTCTCGACGTGTGTCAGAAGGATTAAACAATACAGTTTTACATTTGCAGGCATTGGCAGGAATATTCATACAATGCTACACATATAACGGGTGATTTTTTTGAGGTTAGGATTTTCATGCATTAGTATTTGACAGATCACGTGGGATTTCAGACATGGTGTCAAAGAGAAAGATGCTCAGTATGCTTTGACATTTCATCATGAATAGACTTACTAACGAGCAACGCTTGCAAATCATTGAATTTTATTACCAAAATCAGTGTTCGGTTCGAAATGTTTTTTATCGACAAATTTTGTTCAGCGATGAGGCTCATTTCTGGTTGAATGGCTACGTAAATAAGCAAAATTGCCGCATTTGGGGTGAAGAGCAACCAGAAGCCGTTCAAGAACTGCCCATGCATCCCGAAAAATGCACTGTTTGGTGTGGTTTGTACGCTGGTGGAATCATTGGACCGTATTTTTTCAAAGATGCTGTTGGACGCTTGCTAACAAACTTTTTGTTGCCAAAAATGGAAGAACTGAACTTGGTTGACATGTGGTTTCAACAAGATGGCGCTACATGCCACACAGCTCGCGATTCTATGGCCATTTTGAGGGAAAACTTCGGACAACAATTCATCTCAAGAAATGGACCCGTAAGTTGGCCACCAAGATCATGCGATTTAACGCCTTTAGACTATTTTTTGTGGGGCTACGTCAAGTCTAAAGTCTACAGAAATAAGCCAGCAACTATTCCAGCTTTGGAAGACAACATTTCCGAAGAAATTCGGGCTATTCCGGCCGAAATGCTCGAAAAAGTTGCCCAAAATTGGACTTTCCGAATGGACCACCTAAGACGCAGCCGCGGTCAACATTTAAATGAAATTATCTTCAAAAAGTAAATGTCATGAACCAATCTAACGTTTCAAATAAAGAACCGATGAGATTTTGCAAATTTTATGCGTTTTTTTTTTTAAAAAAAGTTATCAAGCTCTTAAAAAATCACCCTATATTGGCAGGCGCATAATATTAGGTTTGATGGCTTATACGCATACATACATATATGCTTACGATTTACCACAAATCCATACGAAACACACGCTTGCAGCAACTTACGACCTAGCTGATTGGCATTTCGTTATGCAACAACAAAACAGGATCAGTAGCAATTTATTGGGGGAAGCAACATTGAACCGCCGGCATTAACAATGACAACAAGATCCAAGTGGATAACTACGTAAATACATATGTATGTACGTGGTTTAAATAGTGTCATGTAAATCACACTTATTCAAGCGTTTACTGCTTATAATATTGTTTCAATCACTAATTAAAATGATAGTGCCACATTTTGGAGATTTTCAGTTAATAATTCGGTTATAACTTCATAACTTGGTAATTTTTTATCGTTGCGCTGACGAATTTAGTGACAAATCGTGAGTTCGCTAGATCTCATCAACTACATAAATATTGTAGTTGAAACCTAGTCTATGTATATTTATCTCAAAAGCAATTCATCGTTGACTTACCATATTTCTGCACATTTTCTTCCAAATTAAATCGGTCCGGATCTTCCCTTAACTATGACAGTAGTCATTTACGACTTCTCGATTTACTTTATGCCACACATCGATCAATATTTGTAATATTTTAATGAAATTGACTGGCATTGTCTTCTTGGCCATAATATAGCCTAGCATGAATCCAGACATTCATCTAGCCCCTATATATTTAGTTAACATAATGATTTTCACCCGTACGGTCAACTTTTGACTCAAGTGATATCGGTATGTGACCTTCCAATGCACTAGTTTGATGGATACAGTTATCTGTTTAAGTTAGATTAAATTAAATTTAAGTATCTCGTATATAATTCGAGATACCAAGTGCATCCAGGTCCCTCTCCACCTGACCTCTCAACGAAATGGAGTTCTTCCTCTTCCTCAGCAACCACCAGCGAGTACTGAGTCAAAAACCTTCAAATCTGCAGAGTTCTTTTCCATCCGAATAACAAGACCTAGCCAGCTAACCGCTGTCTCTTGATTCGCTGAACTATGTCAATGTCACCGTATATCTGGTACAGCTCACCGTTCCATCGATCAATACACTTGTGTCAACGTTTTTTTCCAATCTTCGAAACAGTTGTTAAATTCAATTTCGGAATAGCCTTCAATGCGAGAAGCGATTTACGTTTAATATCTTCAAAAGACTCAAAACGGTTTACTCGGCTCGGCATTTTAAGTTTGCTGAATTGTCAGAAGTCACATGGAGCTAAATCAGGTGATTACGGAAGTTGAGGCACGATATTGGGTTGAAAATTTTGGTGAAAAATCGCGAAGAATCAATGCAGTTTGCGACTATGCATTATCGTAGTGCAACAATCAAGAATTCTCGACCGGTAATTGTCGATTCTCAAGCACCAATCCCTTTATGTGTTCATGTGTTCATTCATCAAACATGCCAGTATGTGATCTTAAAATATTTAATACTTTTAAGCAAATTTTGACATTCTCTACAGTTAAATTTACAATAATTTCATTGTTTTTAAGCTCTGATTCCATTACACAGAACAGTGAAAGTTCTACTATATAAAGAGCAACTTTGTGACACGTTTGTAAATATATAATTATAACAATGCTACTGTTCTATATCTGAACTCGTTAAAGAAATACGAAGCTATTTACCTTTCTTTTCTTTTTATCTTTTTAGGTATGTGAAATTTTACGTAACTACTCTAACTTTGAACAAAAAACTGTAAGTGATAATAAGATAAAATATTGTTTTTAATTCTATAGAATAAGTAGGCATAGTTATGGACCTTTTTGTAGGTTTTGCATAGAAACCCCTATAAAGAAAATCACATTTTTTGACAAAATCGATTTTTTATATTTAATGCAGCTCCCCTTTATATGATACATTAATTAAAATAACCTTCCAACTTTTATTCTTTCACACACTATGCTCAATACGAACTTTTTTTGCGATATTATAAAGGTTTATTCCACGGTAATTGGCGCAGTTTGTGGATTGGGCAGAGCACACTTAGTTTCTAATCATCGGGCATGCTTTTATCTGATCATATCTTGGAAAGAAGTGATGAAGATCGGTTTTGCCTTCTCCAGATGTCACACTTTCACTGCCGTTCAGCAGGCCGGATAAGCGTTCCCTCCACAAGTTCAGTCTGTTCTGAAATTCAGCCACCAGATTACTACTTTACGTTTTACAAAAGTATGGTCGCATCTATTCGAAAAGTTTTCGAACAAACCCCATGTCGGCCAGCTTTTCAAGCTTATCATACTCACGCATTTCAGCATCTTTTTTTTGGCTGCATATGTGTCTCGTTTCCCTCTTCAACTCTCGGTATATATTCCACGCTGCTCGTGTGGTGGTCAATCGCAACATTGTGAGATAGGCTGTCCGTTTCCTCTCTACTGCGTTACGACAGTCCTCATCGTACTAGCAATTTTTTCGACTGTTATGAAAACCATTGGTTTCGCTTGCAGTTGTACGTAAGGAGCTTGAAACGCCGTCCCACAGTTCCTTTAGTTCCGGTTTGGTGATGACTACTCTCAGAGACATTAAGTATTTCTCCCACCATAAATTCTACACCGCACATTCGCTTTTATAAGGCCGATGTAGTAAATGTCACGAGGACCTATTCGTCTCAGTTCTTGTTCCATTCATCACATTTCTCTGACGGCAATGATATCAACCTTTACTTTTACGAGGACATCAACCAGCTGGGCATCAGCATCTTCGCATTTAGGGACCGGCTATTTCATGTGCATGCCCTTAATTCATAGTCCGTATTACGTTTAATGTGGTAGTCATCAAAAGTGGGGTTTTCATCCGAGCTGTTGTTTCTTTTTCATTGGGAATGACTTCTACGTGACGGGTCACATACCCAGCAGATAGAAAAATTATATCTCGCTTCCACCTCTGAAAACATATACCATTTTGTGGATTTTGTAGGAAATTGCATTGTGACTTCTTCTTCTTTACTGACGTGTGGCTGGTAATAGAAAATTTATCCATTGCATCTCTGAACGCCAAAAAAAATATTCACATATATAGTATATCACTTGACCAACCACAGAAACCAGCGGCATAGCCGAATGTTAATGACCCCATGGTAATTCTTTGTATTTGATTAGATCCGAAGCGCGTACGGTAATATAGAACCGGGAACTGATCGAAACGAGCGATTGTCAAAAAACGCGCGAAACTTGTGATTAAGTACGAGACAATAATTTTTCATCGTGACAACGCTCAGCTTCCTGTTAGAGTACAACGACTGGGAAGTTTTTGTCTCACCCTTTTGTAGACCGGATCTTGCCTCCTTTTATTGCCATTTGTTCCTATCCCACCCTCATTGAAATTCGGTTCAGATCAGAACAGAGTATCAAAAATTGGCTTGGTTCATCCTTGAATTGATTGGATGGAATTCACAAATTGCCAGAAAAGTAGGAAAATATTAAAGCTTCAGATGGACAAGACTTTGAATAATACTATTTATATATATTTTTTTAAACAAACCTTCAAATTTTGAAAAAAAAAAACTGTCCGAACGTAATCAAACGGGAGCTCCTCTCAAAAAAAAAACGTTCCCTGATCTGAACCCACTGAAATTAAAAAAAAAAACAGATTATAAAATTAATATAAACCAAAGAGTTGAACTATTATTACTACTATTTAATGAAATTATTGAAAATAGTATGTTTCTAATATCCCAGGGTATTCATTATTTGATTACATAATAAACAGACTTCATGCTTTTACAAACATTTAACACTCGATTTAAACATCTGCTTCGATTTCCAATAACCATATTTATATAATTCAATACCAAAATTCAACACTTTTATTTCATCCATATCCGCTCAGTATACCGGCGAGTGTGGCGCCGCGAGTTATTTGCTTCCTTTTACTTTTACAACTTTTTGTTTTGCTAGCCAAAAGCTACAGCAAATTCACTGAAAGGATGAATAGCGATAGGAAAGTTTATCAATCTGTAAAACGTTTTCTAAAACGTGCTTCAAATTAAAATTCGAATAGAATATTTTAGGCAACATGGTACATAGTATATCAATGGCGGTGTTGATGTAACAGCCGCAGCCTGAAGAAGATAACAATAGCTAAAAATTAAAAAGTCAACAAACAACTTGCTTACACCGACTGCATTGTTAATGGCGTAGGCATATTGAGGAGACAGAGCAGGTACCGTACGTAAGGGCACGCGTTGAAAGCGCAAAAACAATCAGCTCAAACTTAAACGACACAGCAGCAAGCAAATAAAAAAGAAAACATAAACAAGTCGCTTTAACAGCATTAAAATGCATTGTAGCGCCGTTAACGCAATTGTATTTTCACTTCGTTTAAGCATTTAATGAGTGGCAAGCGGAACTACAAACGTAACGTAACTTGGGGCATTACAAACGACACACGAACAGCTCATTTCAGTTGTAATAAAAACTGAGCGAAGCATTCGTAATGAAAGTGTCATTTGAAAAAGTGTGAAGCGCGATAATGTTGTTAGCAGATTTAAGCGAAATTGTTGAAGGAATAGGTACATGGCAGTCGCTCATTAATGAGTTGTTATGACGTCAGCCAACACAACAACTACATTTATAACAAAAGCAGGACTAACACTTGTTTGGAAAAAATGCCGTTAGGCAAACATGCAACCGTGATTGTTGCTTATGCTAACTCATAACAAGATGCGAAATTACTTTTGTTTATAAATGCAACGCACTAACTCATACTACTGCACCCAGTATTGCACTGTGGCATCGAGGCATGAAAAAATACTCAGAAAAATATATTTCTGTATTCGAAACACTGAAATTAATTACAAGCAGATTTTACGTACACATTCGAATACCTTGCATTTTGCTGAAAAGAAAGTTATATAAGGCTAAGTGTGTGTTATATTGAACTGTGGGCCAACTCTTGTAAGACTTTAATGAATATGTGTTTTAGTAGCTTAACTCGATTTAAGCTTATGGTTACAATTTGAATTTTTTTCGATCAACTTATTTAATTTTTGTAGTTGTATTTCATTGTAAACAATGCTAACAGCATCGAAAACTTGAATTTCGATAGTTTAGAGTTAAAAGATATGACCAGATATTTCTAAGTCTCTAAAATACCATTCCACTTAGGCCACTGTAACATACAGTGTGACAACAAAGACCGCGAAAATTATAAATAAAACGCAAAATATTTAATTATTCATCAATATATATTTTGTCACCTTCAAAGATGTAACAGCAGATGTCGCCAACAGACTTCTGTCAAAGATTTTTTCAGTCCCCGAAACACTCTTCGTAACTACTTTTTGAGATGGCCTTCAGCTCCTTCAGCGAATTTTGTTCTACCTCTTCCATCGACTGAAAATGGGTTCCACGTAGCGGCAATTTCAGTTTGGGGAACCAGAAAAAATCACACGGAGAAAAATCTGGTAAATATGGTGATTGATCTATGGTATTCATTGCATTTTCTGCTTTAAATCCAGTCACAATCGTGGCTTGATGTGAGAGTGCATTATCAACATGTAAAATCGAAGAATTGTTCTTCCAATATTCCGGCTGTTTTCGACGTATGCTCTCAAGAAAACTCCTCAATATGACCAAATAGAACTGTATATTGACTATCGTCTGTCCCCTTGGAACGAATTAATGATTTACCAAAGTACGAATATCGAAAAAACAATGTGCATCGCTTTGATTTTTGAGCGGCTTTGGCGTGGTTTTTTGGTTTCGACTCGTTTTTTCTCTATTTCGATGGTTTTTGACTAGTTTGCATATCAAGCTCATAAGCCCCTTACTCACCGGCAGTTATAATGCCCTCCATGATGTGGGATCGGAATCCACACGATCAAGTAAAGGTCCAAAGAACTTTGTTTACAGTATTCTTTTTGAAAAAGAAATCAACTTTTTCGGGATGAGTCGAGCAAGAATGCTTTTCATACTCAAAATATCCACCAAAATCATTCGAATGTACTCGCTAGAGATGTCGAGCTCTCTTGCAATCTCTCAAGCACTTGTTTGACGATTTTCGATCACCACATCCTTCACTTTTTTAATATTTTTATCAGTTGAAAAGGTCTGAGGTCGTCCAAAACGAGGCATGTCTTCAACGATCTCTCGACTGTATTCGAAGGCTTTGCACTACTCGTATGCTTGAGTTTTTGATAAAACTGAATCACCGCAAGCCCTTTCCAACATTCGCAATGATTTCGCACATGAAATTTGAGAAATATAAAATTTGAGACAAATTCTTGGTTCGATATTTATATTCATTGTAAAAATCGCAACCCATTACTGAGGTGTACGGACTTAAGCAGCTGCTGTAAACAAACTGGTAGACAGATCGCGCTCAGATTTTGCGTGGCAATTAAGGACAGTCTTAGCAAAACAAATTTTTTTAAATGTGGCGGGATGCTTAGAGGACGAAAAACCACTCCCTCCGACTTTCAGTGAATGGCATACTTGAAGTCAAACCACCACCCATGGCAGACGACGAGCTCGAATTGTCAATATTGAGAGTGACCCTTGTGCAACTTTATTCTGGATACTATAGCAGATTAAACTCCTACTTGTCCAGAATCGACCCGGGCATATCAAATATATGTCCAGCATGCAACGAGTACCCGAATATCTCTAACCACCTCTTTGCTTTTGCTAACCCTACGCATCTGATATCCCTCAACCTATAGTCAGACCTCGTCGAAACAGCACGTTTCCTGCGTCTACCATTGAATGACCTCGATGGCATTTCCACCCTAATGGGGTCTAGATAACCGTTAAAACAACGATATTAGGATGAAAATTTATCCAAAATAGTGGCCACCCAAAAAGTAACAATTTCTTTTATCATTTTTCAACTTTTTTCATTTTTTTTATCATAGTAGTAAAAAACATATTAATAATTTGAATTTTTGTCACTATTCCACCTTAAAAGAGCGAGATAGTGCGACTTGAGTAAATTGTAAAATATGTAGATTAGTGTTACTCATACGCCACAGCGTACAAAAGGTAAATACGAGAAATCTTGGAATATTTAAGTTGCATCAGGTTGCCACCAAGTTCGCAAACGCAGCAGACATCTAACGCAAAACAAATCAAAATTCTTGCAAAACTTTATGTTAATACATATACATATAAACATATATTAATTTACATATGAAGCATCTCTGCACCAGTTAGTTCGTAATTTGCTAAGAGCGAGTTTTAGCGTTGCACCAAGTTGTTAAACGGTAAACTGGTTTCATATGGTTTTACAAGCGCATATGTGAACTACACACGCACTTTATTATTGCTATTTTACTTGGTTACCACAACTTCTGGCGTGGTTGTTGAATGGGGTTGCTAGTAACACAAATTAAATACTCATTTTAGGCTTAGCATTTGAGTTTGTCAACAGATTTGGGCTTCTACTTAATTTTTTGACAAATTTATGCAATGACGAAGTAATAAAGGCATTTTGAGAAGGAAGTTTAATTGCAAAGTTAACACCATCTCAGGAAAATAAGCACAGAAATCTGAAAAACATCAGCTTACGAACTTCTGGATCTTTTTTGTGTGCTAGAATAACAAAACTCGATAAATCCACAACTTTATACGGTACTTCTAAAAATAATGGCGTCTCAGCCAGTAATTTCACTATTCTAAAGCCTCTTTAACTCGAAGTTCTCCATAACTCGAACTCTTGAATTTGCAATAGAAGTCAAATTTCATACAAAATTTCCTTCCATAACTCGGAGTCTCTCTAGTTTTTTCGTGGATTCGAATTAAGGAAGTCGGGAATGAATAGGCTGATGAGCTTGCTCGCTCCACAGCATTCACCAACACAAAATACAAAAAGAAACATGGTACGACCGGAACCTTTCATTGCTTCCACACCATAAAGGGGCTGTTCCACAATGATGACGCAGTGGGTAGAGAGAAGCATTGGCAACAACTCTTAGGCATGCTCTATGCCAAGTTGCTAATGGCTGGTTACAACCTTAAAAGGTTTAAATATGTATTCAAACTCCCAAGGGAAAAACTCAGGCTACTTGTCGCCTTCTGCACTGATCATTGTAAGCTCAAGAAGCACTTATTTAAGATGAGCCTAGTTTCTTGTGCGAATTGCCGGCTCTGCGGCTTGGAGTCTGAAACACCAAAGCATCTACAAACCGACTGCACAGCAGCCTGTAGGCGCAGAATAAAGGCCCCTGGATCCATATTTCCAAATAGGGCCCCATCGCCTCAAAGAACCTAGCAGTATATTAGAATTTATCAACTTGCTGGGGCTAGTTGAGACGTTGTGACTGAGGATAAAGCACAATAGGCCCTACGTCGCGGTGCAATCCTCACTTACTTATCCAATCTAGGGAATTCTAATTCGAATTAGGCAAGTCCGTCTGTCTATTCGTCGATCTATCTGTAGTCCAGTCCCTCAGTTTTTGAGATAGCGATTTGAAATTTTTCTTTTTCTTACCAAGAAGATTCTTATTTATCGGAACCGATTTTTCTGCTACAACAACATATGCTATATGGCATACAAATTGACGGTTCAAAATAAGTTCCTATTTAAAAAAACCACTTTCTGTGCAACCGAAGTTAACTTTTTCTCTTGTTTCTTTTTATATTTATAACCTAACATTGGGTATATTTGAAAAAAAAAAAATTATAGTAAAATAAATATTTTTTTAACGAGTCTATTTATTAAAAGTTAGTGTATAGCGCGACATCTACACGCAATATTTCATGTATAACTATACAAAACCAAGCACAGCGACATCTGCTGTCGGATCGCAAAGTTTTCTTAATGTGCCGGAAACTATTGTGAATTTTAAATATAAAAGTTTCTAGCATCGTGGTCTCTAGTTCACGATAAAAACACATAAAAATGCAAAGATAAATAAAACTAGTTATAATTTTACAATTGTGTTTTTTTGTGCGACAAATAACACCGCCATACATAGAATAACATTCACCTTAAAACACATAATAAAACTGTAAGTTATTATTCAATATTCTTCGTAAACCCACATATATATTTTTATCAATAACCAAATTGAACAAACCAAAGCAAACATTTTTCAAATGGCCAGCATATCATCATAGCATGTCTCATATATTTCCAAATATATTTAGCAAAAAATAATAAATTTTAGGCAAACAAGAAACTTTGTGAGTAAAAAATCAAATTTATATAAAACATTGCGAAGAGTACCATAAATACAAAGGATCATTTCTTCTTTGCATCCTTTAAACCAGCACCCGCATTAAATTTGAAAAATATTATGTCGCCATCTTCGACAACATAATTACGTCCCTGTTGACGGTATTTACCAGCTGATTTAGCAGCAGCTTCTGAACCCTCTTCCTTAAAATCCTGAAAGTGCATTACTTCAGCCATTATGAAACCTTTCTCGAAATCTGTGTGAATACGGCCAGCGGCTTGTGGGGCCTTGGTACCTTTCTGGAAAAAAGAATTAAGCAAATTATAACATTTATATATACGAGATATCGTAATTCCAACACTTATATTGCGTGTTCGACATATTACCTGAATTGTCCATGCTTTGACCTCGTCGACTCCGGCAGTGAAGAAATACTCGAGTTGTAAAGCTTTGTAGCCAGTTACAATGATTTTATCTAATTGAGTTTTACATTTAACTTCTTCTTCATACTCCTTTCGCTCCAGGTCGTCCTTTTCAGCTAAGGTATGTTCGAAAGCGCCAGAGAAGGGTATAATAACTGCGCCCGGATCGTGTTTATCCACCCACTCTTTAATTTTAGGCAACCACTTGTTCTTTTTACGGATAAAGTCCTTTTCCGACAAGTTTACCAGATAAATCACTGGCTTGGTTGTAAGGAACAGATATTTATTCAGAGTTTCAATCTATTAAAATAAAAACGAGAAAGAAATTGCCATTACATACAAGAAATGTATGGAAGTATTTCTTTAGCTTACATCATGTGCGTTCCAATCAGCAAATCGCAGTTGCTTTTTCTCATCCACTAAAACTCCTTTAATTTTTAACATCGAATCATATTCGGGTTTGAGCTTTTTATCTCCACCCCTCGCAACTACTTTTTCTAATTTATCTAAATTCTGCATAAGCTTCTCTTCATCCTTAAGTCGTAGCTCCTCTGAAATGATATCCAAATCACGCACTGGATCTACTTCCCCTTCCACATGTGTAACATCAGGATCTTCGAAAGCGCGACACAAGTGGAAAATAGCATCACATGCACTAATATGTGACAAGAAAGCATTACCAAGACCCTGACCTTCAGATGCGCCCTTTACCAAACCGGCAATATCTACAACGTTGAGGAAGGCAGGCACTTTTCTAAAAAAAACAAAGTTATATATAAGAATGTGAAGAAACCAATTGTGATAAGCTTTATATACTCACGAAGCTGGCTTATGATAATCACATAGAAAGTCGAAGCGCTCATCAGGCACTGGTACCCTACGTGCTGAAATAAGAAAATCACTATTAACGCGAATTTTAACAAGTGGCGTCACAAAATTTTAACAGACTCGGTGTACTTAAATATAACTTTGCAATCATAATTGATAAATCTAAATAATAACGAGACTTGTTGCATCTTTGCTTTTTCATGTAGAACAGGTTTTTATTATAATACTAATCTCCAATGGACTATCGCTAGTGGTAATGCACTTGAATATAGCCAATCATTGCAATTTTCTATAATTTCCTGCAATTTTAAAATGTCCACGGGCAATAATGGCCGTTTCGAAGACGCTTATCATTTACCATACCCAAGCCAACTTTATAGTTTGCTCTCTTTTTACAACACTGCAGGTATGTCCATTGGTAGACATTTTAACGAAATCTTTAAAATTTTGCACAACAGCGAAGCAATTTGCATATGAAATTACCAACGCCCATTATTGCTTATTTTACTTGTTTCATTTATACTAAACCAAAGTTATACGGGTTGGAAGGATTGGTTAATATCCCTCTATACAGTGGCCAACGGCAGCGCAACTATTCGTAGAAACGTGTTTTTGCAGGCTCTATGTGAAAAAATTTTGTTCACAAAATTACTATAATTTCATACTCTTTTCCAATAGTCAAAGTGGTTATCTAGAGAAAATAGTAAAAATATAGGAAGCTTGCCAGCATAACTAAGGAAAAGTTGAATTGGACGCACCTTCATTTGACCTTTCAACAGTCTACATTCATGTGTACAATTCAGACATTTGCTGCTATACCGGCAGCACACAGGTTAATAACGAATGCTATTAAACTTATTATTAAATATTTTCAAAGGTTTATGTTATCAACTCTATATCTTCGTACACAAAAATTGGAAAAATAAATATAATTGGGATACTTATTCTCATTGGGATCGATGGTGCAGAAAGGGAAGTTTTCCGCCGGCGCAGCACTCTTCGTCAGCACGTTGAAGAAAGTTGACTTGCCCACATTAGGCACACCTACAATACCGATGCGTAAGTTAGTGCCAATACGACCAATTAGTGGTTTGCGCTCGGGCTCTTCATGCTTTTTAGGTGGCATTGTGTTTTTTTATTTGTCTGCAAATTAATACAATATTCATTAGAAGTTAGGTACATTACTAATGTTGATATATTATTTTATCTATTTATGGTAAATATTTGTTTCGTTGGCAGCAACATATTAGAGTGGTAAGGAAGGCATGTAGTTGTTTCATTCGTGCACATAACCTCAACATAAACATAAACTTACCTCTTTGAGTTCACGCAATCTCGATTGTGCAAAAGTTATGTTTTCTATTATTATCACAAATAACTTGTTATTTTAATATAATTCAACAATTCACTTGGAAATCACTTTTATTTTACGACCCAGCCGGCAAGGAATCAATACGGTCGCACACATGCACGTAAAGAGACGTCAGCTGTCAACTCAAGCTCGGAGTTGTGACGGTTGATTATTGTGAATGCAGCGAATGATATTCACAATAACAAATACTTTAAGCAATATTTTATGCTTAAATTATATATAAATTTTTATTTTATTTCACTTTCGTTATATTATATACATAATTTTATTCGGTTATATGTATTTAACTATTAAGCAGCACATAAAACATTTGCGCAATCTATTACTAAGAACACTAAGGGACTTTGTCTCAATGTCTAGTTAACAGCTATCTGTCAGTTAAGCTCTGATTAACTTAACCAAGGCTCCCTCTTTCGGTAAAGAACCTTTTGTTTAACCAGAACTCAACTATCAGTTGTTGCTAACCAGGCATTGAGAAAACGGTCCTATCTAAATAGTCACAATACTCAGTGATATCTTTAACAAACGTTAGGTCATGACGACCATAAATTTTAATGAGCCTAGGTGCCGATTTTACCTTCAGATAAGATCGGTCACTTCTCACAAATTTTCGACCAACCGCTACGTTTTATTACAGTAGACATTCCTTTATTATATACAACAACAAAAACATTCCTCTTGAGACTATTGTGGGATTGTTCCCTTTGCTTATAATGGAGGTTTCTCAAATTATCTCAAAAACTCAAAGAAAACCAAATGGCTCTGAAATCAATACATACAACAGGTTAATAACCTCAAACACCTGAAAAAGCCTGAAATCATACACATTTATTTAGTAATTTAATCGAACTGATTTCGACCGCAATTTCTCGACTTCGTTCATAACACAGCTCTTGTATTAAACTCTCGGGGTTGGCAGTTTCATCATCAGTTAGTTCCGCTTCGTAAAAATTGACTTGTTCCCATTTCCATATAAAACTTACTTTGACTGTATATGGTTTATTAATTTTGCCACGTTATGTTACAGATATATTGATAAGGAAACGTTGGAGACCGCTTAAAGTATATATAGTTAATATAAATGATTAACGAGTTCGCCGAGTTTTAGATATCGATCTGAAATTTTTCACACGCCCTTTTTTCAAACTAACCGATCCAAATGAAGATAAAGGTCTTGTATAACCATTTATTCTATAAAAACAAATGCTCCTGTGTAGGGTATATAGCATAGGTGCTACCGCAGTTATCGTTTTTTTCTTTTTCGAGACCTGACGCTGCTATTCTATTGATTGTTGAAAGCGAACTGATAATTTTTGGCAATTGAATACCTCGCCAAATGAATTGGAACAACCTTCCAAATGCGACGACGATATTTACCTCAAAAGAGATTTTTCGTCCTATTCGGCCACATACCTCGGATAATGCGGCATATTTTGTTATAACCAATCATTTATGAGTGTGATTTTTTCTTCATCGAGTATATACTATATACTGGTATACAAATTATTTATGTTTTTCCGAAGTGAACACTAAGTACTGGGGTTGTTTTACAGTGAGCTTTTGCTATTTCGCGGTAGTTTACTGTCTAATAAGTAATTTTACAAAGTATACAAATTTGTACTAAAATTGGTCAATCCTTTTAAAAGTAGCATCTCTCACTCGTACTTAACTAGCCATGATCCCATTTATTATATTGTCGTCTATTACTTTTCTCGCTTAAAATTACAGATTGAGTCTAATATCGTACTACTGTGGGCAAAAAATAGTAAGACTTTTTAATGTAAATTTTGCGTGAAAACCCCATTCGTCGACATATTTTTTTTTGAGAATGTTTTGTGCTGATGCGATTCGTCATCCAGGACGGTCATTAACATTAACTGATGATCAACACGTAAAAAAAAAAAAAGGAATTGATGCTTGAGAATCGATAATTAACAGCCAGAGATCTTACTGGCATCGTTGGAATATCAGAAGAATCAGTGCATCCATTTTGAACGATCATTTCGATCCAAGAAAAGTGAATGCATGATTGATATCAAAATCACTAAATTTTTCCGAAAAACAGCATCTCGTTAACGTCTGTGAAACAATACTTTCGGACTACCAGGATGTCATGAAACGTTTTATTACTGGCGATGAGTCTTGGATCTATGATCGCGTCACGAAAACAGACGATCAATCTGCCAAATATCGTGACAAAGGTTAGACGAAGCCGAAAAAACTTGTCAAGGCCAAATTGTTGACAGTAATACCATTTGAGTGTTATGTGTCGATTGCGCGACGATATTTGTAAAAAATAGTTCGGAATTATGAGCGGACAACTATTGGTTTTTACACCACGATAACGCACCGTCACATACTCCATCGATTCTTCGTGAGTTTTTCGCCAACTTTTCAATCAATATCGTACCGCAACCACCATATTCGCCTGACTTAGATCCGCGTAACCTCTAGCTATTCAGCAAACTTACACGACCGCTCCGGGGAAACCGTTTTGAGTCAATTGAAGACATTAAACGTGAATCGCTAAATGTATTGTTGGCTATTCTCGTAATTTACTTTAACAACTGTTTCCAGGATTGGAAAAAATATTGTCACAAGTGTATTGAATTACCTTGAATAGATTTTGAAGACTAAATAAGGATTTTAAAATAATAAACAAAGTCTTATTATTTTTTGCTTATAGTAGTAGGTACATCAAATGATCATTCTTAGTGTTTAAATGATGAAGAGAAGTAATTTTTGTTGCAGAGAAAATTCACTTATAACCTCGGATTCTAGACTAGGTTAAGATGTTAATCTGATAGGCCAATAAGCCATTTATAAACCAGTTTGGTTCTTTGCAATAACAGATGGAGTTCACTTGCTAAGTCCAAGAGGAGAGAGGAGGTTTAGGATGCCAGCGCTTGATGCGAATTTTAACAGACTTGAGGTCTCACTGTCGATATCTCCTCCAGTGTATCATTATGTGGGGACCCCAGATGCTTACAACGTAATTCTGTTAATGCGAAAAAAGTACACAAGATATGTTCCATTGTTTCCCTGGTGCTCTGTTCTAGGGATTTCCTGCAGTCATCTCGATCTGTCAGCCCCATCTTGCAGGCGTGTGTCATCACCAGACAGTGACTAGTTAGTATTCCCATCATGTTCCTATAGACACTTCTATCGAGTGTCAATAGGCATTTTGTGTACTTCATCTAGACTAAAACTTTTTTCCTCCGTTATAAGCGCTGAACAAAATCGCTTTGAGATACATGTGTGTGCATATTTACAAGATAATACAAGTGCTTGAATTTATGTATATGTTAACATATATATGTATATAGTATAAGTATATTGCACTAGCACATTGTATCGATTGCAAACTATTAAATTATAATCTCGTTTCAAGCCCAGATAAAGCCGCTTATCTCAATTGGGCTTAATTTCTAAAGAATGTTAAGGTCAAATCACTTAAACCGTTATTGATTGATCATTATTGATGCAAGTGATTTCATATCTAACTTTGGACTCTTTCACTTGTCTGCCATTGACTGCGCTATGATATTCTGATTCCTCACTGTGTCACGTACACGATTTTATTATGATTCGTCCACAAAATACGAACTCGTCGAATTTAATTAGGTGCACCATTTACAAAAAAAAACTTCCAAGTGGTTGAGAATGTTTTGTGGGAACTGTCGCCGTGGCTTGCTTTGACTTGTTGTACCGTGACATGTGAAGGAGGTAATGTGAAAAAGAAAGGTGCATCACGTAGCAGCAATCTTTTCTGCGTTATGGCATAATTTTCGCATTATAATTATTTCCAAATAGTTGTATTCGAATTAGTTAAGAGGAATGTGTACACAAGTTCATGTTCATATGTGTGTGTTAACTGCGACTTTTTTGTCTAAGTTTCTTGTTGTTGTGCTTAGATGTTATTAGGCCCTTAACAGAGTGAAACCATATGAAATAACCGTAAAAACATTTTCAATAATATTGCGGTTTCTATCAAGATGCGTTTTTAATAGCATTTTAACAACATCTTTCGCCAAAGACGCAGAGCCGCAATGTCGCTTTACCAACCGATATGGAACAATGGTTTCGGTGCTTTTTTTTTTCTTTTTTTTTGTTGGCGTTCTTTTATCAATTTTTTCTTTGAATACATTACAAACTGCATTAACCGCATGAAATTACTTTCAAGGACATTTTACACATGTGTCACGTGACTACTGAACTGACTCAGTAGAAGTATTTTGACCGTCAGTCAAGCAAACACCACTTGTCGTCTGCACAATGGATAATAGCCAAGAAGCAATTTTGCGGTCAATCGCAATTTACAACCCTAAACGTTGCCACTCAATGCTGTTCCGTACGCTATACGGCGTTGTTATTGTATAGCTTCATCAGTTACATTAAAAAAGTGACCATAACAGTAGTTTATATTTAATTAAATTGAGACGCTTGAATGCGCATAAGTTTGTAGGTTGCGGTCAACGGGTTCGGTACTTAAGTCTTTTGTTTAGTCTCAGCTGACAATTGAGACGATACAATTGAGAAAGGTCAGTTATGCGGTAACTACTAGTTATTGTTGTTGTTAATATACAAATGAAAAGAGTAAGGAAAATTGTAAAAATATGAGAAAAGTTGACCAACCATGAAACATTTTTAAAAAGTTGTCCCTTCTAATCCAAAAACTACTAACGCTTGTGTAGCGTGTGTTTCTTACATGGCAAATCGCTATCTAATATGTTGATTCAAACCATTACTATCACTTAGCAGAAGATGAATATACAATTATAAATTAATAAAAGATATGTAAATAGTCACAATTTCGTCCACGTTATAGTTAATAGTTTGTTAATTTTTACTTTGCATGAATAGTAAAGTATAGTATAGGCCGGACAAACATATATTAAAATTCAAAAATAATGACATAAGAACTCTATCAGGACTACTAACAAATACCTGTCTCATTGGCAGACATGCTATTTGTAGAAGTTCTTGACAGCCAGAAGAAGAAAGCTTTACAAGGTGCGTTTCAAAGTAAACAATACTTAAAAAAAAAGCAGAACAAATGGTTTTTTCGGCAAAATCAATTTATTTTATTCCAAATAGTCTCCTTCTGCTTCAATACAGCTTTTTGCCCGGTCCAAGAGCATGTCGAATGAGTATTTTAGCTCGTTGGCCGGTATGGCCGCCAGCATGCCGGTTCAAGCCTTTTGAATGGTCTCTACGTCTGCATAACGCTCTCCTTTCATGAGCAAATGCATTTTACCGAAAAGGAAGAAGTCGCACGGGCCATATCAGGTGAATACAAGGAGTGGATAATGGTTCAAATGTGATTTTTGGTCAAATAAATCTCTTTAATGATGTTCTTTGAATGTTGGATTCTGAGCATTTTTTGGTCGTCAGTCAATTTGTGTTTTTCGGATCGGTAAATTTTTTTCAATTTGATCACAGTAAATGTGAAACAACATATCATGGAAAAAATCGAAATTTTTATTGCTTACGATTCATATATAATGTTATCTATAATATATAATTATAACAAGTAATTTTGAAAAAGTGTGAAATACATGATTGTATTTTGAGTTGTATGAAAAACATTATTTCTGGTATGGAAGGCCAGTGGAGAGTGCATATTCAAAGCCTAGAAGAGATGGGGATCGATTTTGATATCCTTGTAAATTTCTGATATGTCTAGTATAATACAAATAAGTTAATTGCATTCAAATTGTGATTAAAATTATATTATAAAGTATTGATTGTTCGCCGTTTTTCTGCTTTTTTCGACCAATAAATACATTTCTAAGTGCAATTTTTCACGAAGGTAGACTGGAATTAATTTATTAGACCTATCCACTTTCCATAACTTAGCACAATATAACCTGTGTCATATTGGAGTTTTTTATGCTCTAAACAGAGTATATTAAGTTTGCTCCGAAGTTTGTAACACCCAGAAGTAAACGTCTCCGACCCTATAAAATATAAATATGAATGATCAGCATGACGAGTCGAGTCGAAATTTTGAAAAAATGGTGACTAATTTCACATCAAATTCTTCTTTTAGCCAAATACACTGGGATAATTGAAGTCCCAACTCGCCGTCTAGTAAATACGTTTTTTGAAAGTGTGTAACGTAGTCACCTTTCAAGGTGACGATACTTTCGTATTCGACTAAAATTTCTATCTCTTTAGAGACATTTTTAAGGTTTGAAACAAAACGTTCACATGGAGACAAATCTTGTAAATCCAAAAAGACGGTATTATCACTTTAGCGGTCATTGAGGCTACCCTAGTCTTCTTCGGAACAGGTTCGCTTGCTGGGCTTCTGATGTAGCAAATCCATATTTTGTTGACGGTTACTACACGATGCAGCAACTTCTTTAGATAACGCTTAAATAGTGTCAAACATTGCTGCGAAGAGGTCACACTGCACTTGTTACCGGCAATGAACAACCACGATCTTCTGTCATAGGTACTTCGATCTTCATTCCGCAGTCTCTCACTACGAGGTCATGGACTTTTGTGACGTTATCCTTTGTTATAGCCGTTTTCAAGGCACCTGGGTGTGGTGTTTTTAACTGTTGCCATCGAAGGAGGAGAGTGACCCAAACTAAATCAGCGGACCCTTTTCAAACTTAGACAAAAGAAGACCACTTGTGCGATTTGCTTGAAATTTAGACAACAAGTTGTTTACGAGAATGTACTTTATAAAATTAAATTACTCTATCATCGGGCGGTGAAACAAAGTATATTTTGGACCATAAAGTGTTAACACCGGTATTTCCGTTTATTTTTTTTACTCTTTATGCCAGACAATATTTTTCAGTCAATATTATATGCTATTAAACTTAGGTTGATAACACCGTTTTATATATTCATCTTAAGAAAAACTATGACCTAAAGAATGAGTCTTGATATTTTGATTTCGAATAATACAGTTATGAAACTACTTTTCTTGATGTCGATTTAGCAGAAATTGGGATGAATATTCTTTAAATACCTCTCTATCGCATAAACATTGAAATGTGCTACATTTTTAAAAATTATTCAAAGTTTGAGACTTTGTGAAAAAATCTACCGCTATTTTTGAATAGCTGTAATTTTATTAACAATTTATCTTTTAATTTTGCATCTTCTTGACATAGCGACTATGAATAATCAAGAATTCATTATTGTTTAATTTCTCAGCTGACCATAAGGGTAGAAATTATGACTACTAGGACAAGGCCTCAAAGCCTCTCAATGTTTTTTTTAAATTTAATTTTGTGTACTCTTCAAATATAAACAAAACAAGCAAAGAGAAGCTTCATTCGAGTGTATGCGAACATTTCATACACTAGCAACTTACCAGGACCAAATCAAGGGAAATACCTTATGGGGTTAGGGGTAGTCAGAGACACCAAAATATCAAAGTTTTCAGAAATTTTTTTCTGCTATTAAATCATATTATTTTACAAAAGTAGTAATATGCCATGATTATAGAATATTTTGACTTGAAGTCACGAAAATTTCAAAATAAAAAACTAATTTTCAAAGTTATAGTTGTTTGTGTTGATCCAAAAGGTACTTGAGGTGACAACCATAAGTCCTTGGAGAGTCATCTAAAATCTATCGGACAAAAAAAAATTAGTTTTATAAATAGATAATCCTGTGCCGGATCCAAGGGAATTTATTTTTTTCAAAAATTAACAAAATGGCGCCCTCAGGAAATTTTTTTTCTAAATTTTTGGGAATAAATCAACTGTTAATTGGTCATAAAAAATCGAAATTTTTGAAAAAAAAATCCTTCGATCAGGCCCGACTTTATTATGTATTCTAAGAGCTGTATAAATTTCATTAAAATCTACTGAGCAGTTTTCGATTTACAGTTGTCATCGGTTCAAAAAATATAGTTTTGAGAAAAACGCGTTTAAAGTTTGCTTTTATGCTTACAAATGCCCGAGCTCTCTTTATTATTTGTCGAATAACTCAAAACTAATTATCGGATCAATTGAAAATTTCAGATAATATTTTTAAGATATTACACTTAACGAAAAAGCAAAAAAAAATTTATTTTTTGAAAATTCTAACTACCCCTAACCCCTTAAGGTGCTGCTAGGAGTAAAACACGCTCTCATATTTTCATTGATGGCTGATATTATAGTATAAAGTCACCCGGAAGACAGCCTCAGATTTCAACTCGTCATCCTGATCGTTTATATATAGGGTGATCCATTTCGAAGTTCCTTACTTTTATAAAGGAAAACACAGAAACTTCAAATTTAATGGGCAATGTTTATTATCATTCAAAAGAATACTCTTTGGCATTTATTTTTTGAAGATTATCTCTTTCAACTGTTCTCCGCGGTTGCGTCTCAGATGATCCGTCCATTGAGTACAATTTTCGGTAACGCGTTTGAGCATTCCCACTGGTAAATGGCGAATGACACGCGTGATATTTTACTGCAAGGCCTGAATCGAAGCGGAATTGTCCGCAAAGACTTTAAACATTACATATCCCCACAGGAAAAAGTCTAACGCTGTGATATCACACGATCTTGATGGCCAATCGACCGGCTCAAAGTGTGAAATTATCTGCTCACCTAGGTAGTCTTTCAATAAATCCATTGACTGATGCGATTTGTGGGAAATGACGCCTTTTTGTTGAAACTAAATGTCGCCGAGACCCCGAGCTTCAATTTCAGAATCAAATAGTCGTCTATTATTGCGCGATTATGGTCGTCATTGGCGTTTACGTTCTCACTGGGAAAATTTGTGAAAATGAATATGGACCGATGACTCCTCCGGTCTACAAATCACACCAAACCGAGGTTTTTTAAATGAGCTTAATCGCTTAACAAAATACCCGCTTAATATTTCTGCTTCTTCATGGAATCTTATTTCTTAAAATATACCATTAGTTTTAGTAAAGATAACTTAACTGTGTTGTTACAAAAAATTCACAAAGCATACTCTCCCAAAATATAAAAAAATTCACAAAACAAGTTCTCTTTTTGCACGTATTAACCTTACTCTCCCTTTAGTGTGAAAAAAAGTTTCTGATTAAGAATAACAGTTTCCGGCTAACCCATATTGAACCCGGTGATGCCATTTATTACTCAGGTCTCTTAAAACAACAAATTAACTTTATAAACATTTTATAAGCTTTAAATGCAAAAATGATAAACAAACTCAGTATACTCAAAGTAAAGAGTAGGAGTATTTTAGAATTACATTTGAATACTGTGCCCCCACACCAGACGAATCGAGCATATTGAGAAGAAGAAGAAAGAAAGCAACAAACCAAATGTGAATTAATTCAACACAGTTTAATTAATACTCTTTGTGCAGCTAATTACACTAATTACGCCACTGTGGCATTTTATTGCTCCAATTTACAAATTAATTCTGCCGCCAATTGGCATACTCGACGCACCATTTTATTCACATTTCACATGCAACTCAATCATACCACTTCCAACATATTTAATATTCGTACTCGTATTAACAACATTTGTGCACGCTTAATACTCAGGCATAAATACTATTTTCCTATTGGCTTTGGCATTTCCATCCGAATTCATATATGTGCTTTTATTCTACTTGAAAAGCTTGGCTTTATCGTTTTCAAGCAATAATTAAAATTACTCTGCTTGGTATTAAAACAATGTACATATCCACACATACATATACATATAGAGGGTATATAATTGTAAGTGTAGATATGTTTAAGGTTGGAAAAGAAATTACTTCCTTTGAATTGTATACTCGAGGATGAATAAATTAATTTTGTACACTAAAGCCTGCAGCTGCTAATCTCACGAGTTGCTGCCGGCAGCAACAGAAATCAACAACGCCGAGAACGGCGTTCCACGCTTGCGTACTTCCAACGAAGCAAATTGGCTGCGAATGGGAAGCTATGTATGTAATAAACGTGGCGTTTGAAGCGCCAAGTCCAATTGTGTTTATTGAGTGCAATTTTGGGTGTGGCATACCCGCTAAGCAGGTGGACTTCAGTGAATTCTAGTTGTATTTCCGAATTATACACCTTTTTATTTTCCTTTGCTGCCAATTACTGGAAAAAAGTTTTGAAAATATGGAATGAATTAAATGAAAATTTGAAATGCATATTTCTTTGTGCTACATAACAATTTATTGCTGCTAATTATAATGCTGGCTCATTAAATTTGGCTGCTTTGCGCCATTTACTTCCATTTGGAGGATGGTTTATGCAAATTGTTTGATTTTTTATGTGCTATGCTGGTACTAATTCGGTGTGGGCTTGTATTTTATGTTTTCACCATTTTAATAACCCATAATTAAATAAAATTATTAAATTATATGGTTAATTCCATAGAAATGCAATTCCAAATAGGTTATTTGTATTTATGCTTCGCGAGTGAAAAGAAAGAAAAATTGTTGCGGTCATAACATAGAAGAGTATGAGGTTCAATATTATACTTAGGTACTATGGGAAAATATGCATATATGTATGTTTATTACAGAGAGCTAATATGATGACGGAACTATCACAATTTAATTATTTTATAAAAAAAATTTCATCGCAGTCAACTTTTCAGCTTTTTTTTTAAGGAAAACTTATAAGTCTCTAAAAGTTATTTAATGTCATGGGGACTTTTTTGCTTATATTGAATAAGTAATTTGTGACCATAGGTAGTATAAAAGACTTCAAACAGTTTCTATTTAATACAACTGGAGTTTAAAAAGCTTCAAAGATCTTTAGTAATTCAGCTCACTTCTCTTATTTCACCTAAAAGTAATAAAATAATGTTTCAAATATTTGAAAATTTTGTTTCTTTTTACCAATTAAAACCGAAAATGATACATATCTATATCAAACTGATTCCGTCCGTTCATATTAGCACGAACTTCTTGTACATGTTGAGATATTCTAATGAACTTTGTAGTTGGAAGCCTCTGCACTGTAAACTTGATAAGATATAACTTTATACCAATATCGTAAGTAAGTTAAGAGGCCACAGACTAATAAAATGCTCCCAAGGTTTCATCAAGGTTCCTCACATACAATCACCAATCATATGGAGTAAAGTCAACCGGGTATTCGAAAAACCTGACATTAGTTATATTCGTATGCGGCCTAGGTCAAGTTTTTTCCCAATTTTATCTATTTTGAGCGCAAAGTTACACTGTTTCAGATATATGCGGTATAAAGTCGAAAAACTTTACATTAAGTATAGGGAGGCCAAAGGAGGGCATACTCAGGCATACTTTGGTAAGGAAGGGATTCTCTATGAATTCCAATTATATTAGGTTGTCAAATAACTCCCTTCCGCTTTTTTGCTCTTTAATCACTGCTATATAAAAAGTGTTACAGTGATCGGATTTAGTTCAAATATGCGCCGTTTTGTTCGTCAATCTGTTTCCATCTAGACGGCAACTTCATAATACCACTCTCGTAGAAGCGTCCCTCCTTATTTGCGAAGAACTCGAAGAGCCACTTTTCACATGTCTCTTTTGAGTTCTACTTTACATTAACAAGGGCGTTCGCCATGGGCAAGAACAGGTGGTAATCACTTGGCGCTATTTCCGGGCTATATGGTGGATGCGATAAAACGTCCCATCAGAGCTATCTAACGAGTCATCAACCAAACGTGAGGACTGGCGTTGTCTTGGTGGAACACTACACCATGCCTGTTGGCCAATTCTGGACGCTTCTGATCGATCGCCTGCTTCAAGCGGACCAGTTGTTCGAAGTAGATGGTAGAATTATGCATTTGGCCATATGGGAGCAGCTCATAGTGGATGATTCCCTTCCAATCTCACCAAACACACAGCAAAACCTTCTTGGCCGTAAATCCCGGCTTGGCCACTGTTTGGGACGATTCACCGGCCTTCGACCACGACCGTTTTCGCTTGATATTGTCGTATGTGATACATTTTTGGTCGCCAGTCACCATCCGTTTCAAAAATGGGTCGAGTTCGTTCCGTTTCATCAGCAGGCGTTGATTTGGTCCAGAAGTTTTTTTTGCGTCAAATCAATCGACACCTAAATATCAAGCTTTTTTGTGTATCCAGCCTTCTGCAGATGGTTTAAAATGGTTTGGTGACTAACTTGCATCATCTGGGCGATGTCAAGAGATGCCACATGCCGGTCTAACATGATGTTTTCCATGATTTGATCGGTATTCGTCGTCACAGGTCTTCCGCCGGGTGGCTTATCCATCGTGTCGTTTTCACCCGCTCTGAATCGTCGAAACCATGCATAGTGTCGTTTTGTAAGTTATGTCAAGACCTTTCAAAGATGTATACTCGTAGTATTGCCAAATACGAGCTCTGTAGCGCTTTATACATAGCCGCGAAATTCAAAAGACAAAAAGGCGGGAGGGAGATATTTGACAACGTAATATCTATGTCCCAATTATATGTTTGTCGCACACATGGACCGAAATTTTCTGCCAAAAGTTACTGTGAGTACTGCGGTTTTTATATTTGGTACCTAGGGGTTCAACAGTTTTGTTTTGATTCAAACAAAGGAAAATTTTAGTTTTTTGTGACCCAGGCTGTAATTGTTAAAGCGATTATCTAATCCCAGTTTGGGTAGTAACTTTCTAGATAATTGTGATCGAACGGTAGGTCCAGGAATCATGCTGTTTCGACGAGGTCGGATCATAGCGAAGGAGGATGGATGATTGGAGTCAAGCGGCTAGTAATTACAAGCGGGACAAATATTCTGAATAATCAGAAATACAGAACGAAGTTACGCAAGTGCCATTCTAGATTTTCGGCTCTTCTGTGAAAGGCCGTTTTAATCATTATTTTGTGAAAAACGGGCGAATTGATATAAATTTTTAATTCTCTAAAATTTATCCTAGTTCCGAATTTAACTATTCTTTAATACGATGTTAGGCCATGCGATTCTGCAAATTCTTAAATTTTTAGATTTTTTGTGCGAGCTCTAGTTTAGAAGTTATAAGAATTTTCCTATTCGGCGGCTGATTGATCGGCTGATAGAAATCCCGGATTTTGTTGCCAAATTGAATGCAATTTTTTTTGTTATTGCCAACAACATTTCTGTGTCTTCTAAATGGAGGTCGAAGCACAGGTTGCCAATGTAACTCTCAAAATCTCGACATTAATAGCCATTCTGACCCTCTTCGTCCAGTTCGTGAATATGGCTGCTTTGGATTTAGGGGCGAAAGTGACAGGCTGTGACCTGCGTGCATAGATTACTGCTTAAAGCTCGTTTTCACGCTCAACCGAACTTAACTCAACTTGGTACTTTCAACGCTAAAGCTGTACGGTTTCATTAATTTTCACCCACCATCGGTAGGGATTCTTATGGGGTTTATCTTGAGCGAACTTGGTTATTTTTGCTTGAACGATTTGAGAGATATGAACATAACACATATTAGAGGACGGGACCGCGCTCACTTTTTTTAAATTTTTAGCCCACAGATGCTCTTTACGATCGCGATTTGCTATCTCTGAAATTCTATATCTGAATTTAGTGCTCAGTTATGTCACTTTATAGGTTTTCATTTAATAGCGTTTACTTTATTTGTGTTGTGTTGTGTGCCACATATTCTCGAAAATTTGGTTTGTTAATAAATTTTACCGTATTCACTAATGAATATGGTTTATGAATGTGTTATACTCAAATCCTTATATTTCTTTAATATAATCTACTAATCTGATAAATTAAAAAATTTAATATAGTGTTACATAAATTCTGTTAAATTTTATTATTGTATAATAGGTAGTACTAAATTTGCCGAATTTGTACAGTAAAATGAAATATGAGTGTGCATGCATCTCTTTCATGTCATATCGAAATACTTTTATGTGAGCATATAAAAGCGTATCCTTAAAGTAGGCGTTCCCCGCCTCCTATTTAACTGGCTAAAATTCACATCCTGTAAATCATTATTTCACCTTTATATATTTCCATGTCATTTTACTAAACATTGTTTTTTGCTTGTGTTGGTGTTTTATTTTTTTTTCTTTTATATTTCCGTCTCACAACGCGCTCCGTTTCTGGTTTTATTTTACATTTCAGAGGGTGCAATAGTGTTTTTATACAAATAATATGAGTATGTGTATTTATGTACATATTTACCTTGCAAGCCGCATATTGAAGAGACTGAGGCTGTGGACGGAAGAGCCTAAAAGCAGAAACTACCCCTTGCAGCTTTTAAATTTCATGTACTTATATATGGTTAAAAATTATCATTATCATTAACGGTAAAGGTGATTATAAATGCGTATCCTCCAGTGTGTAAGATAAAAATTGGCTAGTCGTTTGAAGGAAGTGTTAAACCGTTAAATACGTTTATAATACAAATTTCAATGCAACATTTACATAACTTGTATGCAACCATCAGCAGACTGTGAAGATCAAAAAGAAGAAGAGCACTAAACAAATAGGCTGTTATTGGAACACAAATAATTTGGAGAGTGTGTGAGGGGTGTCTTATTTTTGTGAAACATATTACAAAATAGTTAAAGTATGTAGTTTCTGTAACTTTCAGTAAGATCAGCGCTCTCGATTGCATCGAACTATTTCTTGAAAAAACTCATGTGGTTGCCTAGTCATTGTGGAATCAATGGAAATTATTAAATTTCCGTTCGTTTGCAAGAAAGAATAATTATTACTAGACAGAGAGTAAGTGGGTTTTTTTTTCTCTTTCAATAAACTCTTGAATGACTAGACCCGAAGCAAGTAATATAGAGACAACTTGTGCCTTTGGGCTATGTGATACAGACACATACATAATAATTCATTTTTAATAACTTTTACATCAAAAGGAAAACCGAAAAAGCTCTTCCATAATGATTTATTTGTATTATCTTTATTAGAACCCATTACTAGACACTTTTTGAAAATCAATCATTTTTATACCCATGCAATATATCGCGACAGAGTATAATAGTTTTGTTCATCTAACGGTTTCATATACTTGTATGTATCACCCAAAACTAATCGAGAATGATATAGGCATATATAAATACATACATATATAAATGATCAGGATGACAAGACGAGTCAACGAATCACATAAAGGTGTGGCTGTCTTTATAGGTTAAATGCATATATTTTTCAAACCAATAAAGCTACATCACGAAAATTTATAAAAGGCACATTTTCCTAACCCCTGGTCAAATCAAATGATAGCTCTGCCCACTCACCAAATAATTATTTTCTTAAAATCTACTAAAAGTGCGATATATATGAATATATACAGTATGCGACAAAGCTAAAGCACGGAATCTACCTTGTCGGTATTTAAGCGAATAAAATCATAAAATAGGCATTACATGATGTTTTATTGATTTGTATTATTAGTTTATGTATTCTTCTTTTAAAATTAGTAAAAGTTAAACAAATTAACTTATTGAAATATTATATAAAATTAAATATCTGAAGAACTTCAAAAATCTGGTGCGACAAAACTAAAGCACATAGGCAATAATTCATATTAATTGCACATTAATTTGTTTAACGATTTTTAATGATCAAAAAATGTTGAATATGTGTAGTTATTAGCTAATATTAGTGCATATTCAGTTTCAGTTCGTTATTCAATACGATTGGTTGTATATTAAAGTGAAAGATATATCAATGGCTCGAAATAACTATTCTGTTCATTTTAGAAAAAAATTTGTTAAGGATTTTAAGAAAAGAGAATCGGTTATGACTATTGCAAAAGAGTTTGGAATAAATCATTCTATTGTTTCCCGAACATTTAGCCGATTTCGCAAATAAAGCTCTTTGGTTACAGCGCATAGAGGTAGACGGCCACGGAAAGCAACCGAACGAGAGGATAAGGGAGTCATTCGGGCAATAAAAAATTACCCTTTTATATCGGCAATATCTATTGTAAGATAATTACGGTTAAATATATTACAGAGCTCCATACAACGTCGAGCTGTCCATGGGGGGTTTTCATGCTACCTGTAGCAAGTTAGTGCAAAAAAGCCGTATTATTTATTTAAAGAACAGACTGGCGCGATTGGAATTTGTGAGGATGCACATAAATTGAACGATTACCAAATGGTAAACTGCATTTTTTGCTGGCGAACTGAAGTTTAATATCAAAGATTGAGATGGGCTGAAGCTAGTAGGCAGACCGAATGAAGCGCCTAAATCAGCGCTATAAAACAAGCGCGGTGAAACATGGTGGAGACAATGTACTAGTGTGGGGTTGTTTTCCAGAGAATGGAATTGAGCCAATTCATTATATAAACACTACAATAGACAAATGCAAGCATATTTTTCAGAATATTATGCTGCCGCATGTTGCAGAAGAAATGGCTTTAAAATGGAGTTATCAACATGGCAACGACCAGAAACATACTGCTATTTGTGTAAAACAGTGGTTTGTTGATAACAGGATTGAAGTTTTGGAGCGACTCGCACAATCACCTGATCTCAATCCCATAGAGAACTAATGGGAAATTGTAGATCGAAAAATCAGACGTGAGAATTGTAAAAATAAGGATGTTTTATACATGCAAATAAAGGTAGCATGGAAAAGCATTTCCTGCGGCACATCAAATAAATTAATTGAGTCCATGCCTCGCCGATGTGCAACTGTATTGAAAAATAAGGAATACGCAACCAAATATTGAAAGCCATACAATTTTCAATCATGAAACCATTTAGTGCTTTAGTTTTGTCGCACCAAATTTTTGGAGTTTTTCATATATTTAATTTTGTATATTTATACTCTCGCAACAAAGTTGCTAAAGAGAGTATTATAGTTTTGTTCACATAACGGTTGTTTGTAAGTCCTAAAACTAAAAGAGTCAGATATAGGGTTATATATACCAAAGTGATCAGGGTGACGAGTAGAGTTGAAATCCGGATGTCTGTCTGTCCGTCCGTCCGTCTGTCCGTCCGTCCGTGCAAGCTGTAACTTGAGTAAAAATTGAGATATCATGATGAAACTTGGTACACGTATTTCTTGGCTTCATAAGAAGGTTAAGTTCGAAGATGGGAAAAATCGGCCCACTGCCACGCCCACAAAATGGCGGAAACCGAAAACCTATAAAGTGTCATAACTAAGCCATAAATAAAGATATTAAAGTGAAATTTGGCACAAAGGATCGCATTAGGGAGGGGCATATTTGGAAAAGTTGAGCTGAGGTATCCCTTGTGGAAAAATTGTCGTGATCGGACTATAACTTTTCAAGGTCCCTGATATCGAACACGAAGAACTCAGTGGGTTAGGTTAGGACCTAACCTAATTTTTCACCGAAAATATCGGTAAATCTCTCAGAATTTAATTCTAATTAATTTTACAGCAAAATAAAAAAATATGTAAATGACGAATAATGAAATCTCGAGTATCACTTTATCTTGCGAGAGTATAAAATGTTCGGTGACACCCGAACTTAGCCCTTCCTTACTTGTTTCTTAATAAGTTAATTTGTTTAATTTTTACTAATACAAAAAGAAGAATCAATGCACTAGTTATAAAAATATAAATAAAATCATTTGCAACATACTTTATGATTTTATAATTTAAATACCGAGGAGGTTGATTTCGTGCTTTAGTTTTGTCGCACACTGTATATATAAATACCTGCGTCAGAGACATTAAATTTTACACTCGAGATGGTGTGAGAAGGTTTTATTTGGACGATGGTCGTGGCACCGCCCACTTTTAGGTGGAAATCCATATGTCGTGACTTACATTACAATATCAACCAAATTCAGTACAAAAATGCGGGATCGGAACACAACAACTCTTATTTCCTATATAACACAATTTTGAATTCCAACTTATTCTTTAAGGTTCGGTATATAAATAAAGCACCAATTTGTATGAATATTATCTTTGAACCAAAAATTTCAAGATCGAACTGAAACTATTCCAGAATCTGGGTACCGAATATGTGGACTCCATATGTGGACACCTACAGTTAACTTTTTACCGAAATTATCGGTCACTGTGTGTGATATAATTGATATTTAAAGATAATTCTTTCTTGATACTAATATATCTGAATATCAAAACTGATTGAATCTGGCCTAAAATTTATAAAGTGGATGAAAACCTGACCTAGACCCTACATATACGAGTATAACTGATATTACTCCATATAGATTGGTAATGATTGGTGAGATACATTTATTAATGATGGATTGCAAACCAGAGCGCATTTAATTAGTATGTGGTATTAGCTAAAATAGATAAAGTTGATTTAGTAAGATTTACGATTTCGTCGAACAATAAAGTTGAACTTTTTTGCTACATTTTCCTATATTCACCTACACTTTAACGTCGCCAGATGAGATCCTTGCAAGGTGGAGGATTATAAAATGTTGAGATACTCCATAAAACTCTTCTTGTGTTAACGAAAATTATAGTTTTTATTGTCAATAATATGTTGTTGATACCAAAAGTAACTTGACGTAGGTAAGGGCTATTATAAATTTAGACCTACCTAACCATATTTTCCTAATTGAGCGTTTACAGACTTTTTGCTTAAACCTCAAAATAATGCTCAATGGAAAAATTTAAATTAATTATAGTTATAATTGTAATCGTCAAGGCTATGGCCTATTTTGAAGCAAAAAGCAGTACGAACTACCTGAATAAATTCGAAATGTTGCTGACTTGAAAATGAAAAACAGAGTAGAGCTCAATTAAAGCGTGGGTCTTAGTACTATATAGTTTAGGGATATATAAATCGTTTTTTCAAAATATTTTTATTTCAATTGTCTATTAATATTCCAGTAAATATTATATGTAAACACTCAACTAGCAAGGCTAACTACAATAGTTAACGGTCAATTCACTACGAAAATTCTAAGAACAATATTCCCTATAATCCATATACATACATACATGAATGTGTGTAAATGCATGGCTATTAGTAATTGTCCTCTTTGAAATAATCCAAAAGCACCAAATCGTTATTATCCATGCCGCGCTCGCCATGAACTTTGGTTGGTTAACTGGTTGCCCCTGCCACTTTTCGAAAAGCATGCCTGCCACAGGCCTGCTAGTATATAATTTTATATATTAAATTCTTTATTATTTGTAATTTTAAGCGCTCCCCGTGTGGTGATGTGGCTTGGCATTCATCTCCCATCAGTGTCGCCTGCCATGTGAATAAGTGGGTATGTACCTAAATACCGGTGTGTACTTGTAAACATCGTCATTGTCGCTATCCCATGGTGATAATCACTTAATTTGTAGCTCGTGCGCTGGATAAAGAAAAAATATAATACCACGACCTTATTAGTGGCACAGCCAACAATGATGGGTTTCTGGCATAGCAAAACTAATGCAAACATCGAAAATTGCAATAGGAGGGAAATTATCGGCGAACTGCGATAAGTATATAAATAAATGTTTATAACAGAAAAGTGATGTTAGGAAAATAGTGTTTACGTAAAACTTTTTAGTTATGTTAAAATTTAATTAATTTTTTCTAATCAAAAAATTTGCATGAGGGCCTTGACCTACTACGTAACTGACATTTGACGAAGTCGTTGGCTTAAAACGGCAATATAATAGAAAAAGTTACAAAGGCTTACTCTAATAAGCTTTGATATTAACAAGTGGTGTGAAACTCTCGCTTGTGGGTGTTAAGACTATAAACATGTCTAGCGATATAACTTTGCATATAAGGGACAAGCATCCAGCAAGATTAGGCTTGTAAGTTTAGGCATTCGTGTATTTATATTTCGAATGGTTTAGAGGTAGCTTTTTCTACATATATATGTATCAACGTCGCTGGATTTTAGTTCTAATTTAATGACGGTCGTCAAGGAAGGATAAGAGATACCGTTTACAGCATCCAATCATTATTTGATTTCTCTGTCCTACATTCCGGAAGGATATTGATATTTATACAGAAAATCCGCAAATGCTAACGAATTCATATGCCTTACAAAATTCACTACCATTGGGAGGTAAGGCTTAGTATTTATTAGACTAGTCTCGTAATACATTTTGAGCGGGGTCTAAAGCCTTTTTCGGGAGTATCATCATAGTAATTTGTATGATTTAAAGAAAAAGTATGAACGAATCGTTGTGTGGCAGATATATGCTATAATGACTCAATATGAAGAATTTCTTCGGAGATTATACATTTGCCTTGAGCGATAACCCCTGCCAAATTTGATGAATTTATCTCCTTAAATAAGAAGTTTACACACGACTTTGACCAACAGAAGAACAAGGCTAAATCGACTCATCTCATTATGCTGATAGTTTATAACTTCTTCTTCTTTACTGGGTACCCTAATCGCGTAAGCGGTGTCTACTTACGCGATTACTTATAGATTATAGCACGCCAGTCTTTTCTTCTTTTCGCTACGTGGCGCCAATCGGATATTTCAAGCGAAGCCAGGTCCTTCTCCACCTGGAGAGTGGAGGACTTCCTCTTCCTCTGCTTCCACCAGCGGGTACTGCGTCGGATACTTTCAGAGCTGGAGTGTTTTCGTCCATTCGGACAACATGACCTAGGCAGCGTAGCCGCTGTCTTTTATTCGTTTATAACGAGTCCATTCAAAAAGACCATAAGATGACATATATGGAGATGGCGTTACGTGAATTTTTATACTCGTGCAACATGTTGCTACAGAGTGTAGTAGTTCTGTTCACTTAACGGTTTTAACTCACCTAAAACTAATCGAGATAGATATGGGGTTATATACACATATATAGTAAATGATCATGATGACGAGAAAAGTTGAAAACGGGTGACTGTCGGTTCCTGCGTTTGTCCGTCCGTGCAAGCTGTAACTTCAGTAAAAATTGAGAAGCGTGATGAAACTTGGTATGGGGGCTTTTTAGTACAAAAAATACCAGTTCGTAGATTGGCGAAATCGGACCACTGCCACGCCCACAAAACGCCATTAACCGAAAATCTTTAAAGTGCCATAACTAAGCACTAAATTCAGAAAAAGAACTGTAAATTGGCACAGGGGATTGCATTAGCAAGGGCACTTGTAAACAAAAGCTTTTGAAAAGTGGGCGTGGTCCCGCCCTCTAATAAGTTTAATGTACATATTTTCTAAACCTAATTTGTTAAGCGCAACTGGGCGTGACACCGCTAACTTTTTGGTGAAATCACATACTCGAGACCCGACCGACCGATTTCGAAAAAAATTAGTACGTGGCATTCTTCTCATATTCCTATATCACAGTGGGAAAATGGGCGAAATTGGACTACAAGCACGTCTACTTCCAATATAACACAATTTTAAGCTCCACTTGATTCTTTCACTTTCCAGTACACAAATCAAGAAATAATTAATATAACGGGATAAATTTCACTTTATTATTAAATCCTTTAAAGTTTGCCATCATAATTGTCCACATCCAACCAAAACTGTTCAAGCCCCTAGGTGCCGAATATAAACATATTGGTCAGCGTGTGAGATATACAATTTAAATTCAGACATGATCCTTTCCTAACAATATTATTTTTGTGTATCAAAAATAGGTTGAATCGGGCCGATACTTTCCATACCACACCAAAACCTAATATGAAGATTTTCGAACTTCCAGGTGACTTTATACTTGATATGTATATTAGCTAATATTTGAGTTATCTCAATGAAAATTACAGAACATGTTTTACTCATAACTCATAACAGTATCTTTGTGATTAAAATATATACAATTTGGCGAAAACATGGCCAAGCCCCTATATAACTATTACCAAGATTTTCGAACATCCACTTGACTTTGTTCAATATGATCGGTGATTGTATGCGAGCTACCTCAATGAAGCCCAGGGAACATTTTTTTAATAGGAGACATAATAATGGTTAGTAAATATTTTATTTTATTTATTTATAAAAGCTTATACAATGTTAATAACATATGTACAACCTAAAAAACATGCAGCGCTAGCTTCAGAGGAGAGGTTAGTAAATAAAATCGGACTGATACTAACCCAACGTCCATATACTTACTCCATACAATGATCTTCGTTTTTCTAACAAACCTTATGCTGAATGTGTGGGTCAGCATATGAGTTATATAGTATAATTTTATATATAAAATTGTTTGGATTCCGATCCTCTAATTGACGTTTACCACCTTAAAGTATTTTCCTGGCTTTGATTCTTTCAAATTACAAAGGCATAAAATGTTCGATTGCGCCCGAACTTATCCTTTCTTACTTGTTATTACTGATTTTCGGACTGAAAAATAAATTCACAATTTTCAGAATCGATTTTTGAATGGCAAATTAAACTTTTCACTTTCTTAATAAAATCTTTAAAACGTTGGTCAAAGGTAGAGTAATTACATACATATTTTTGAAGAAATTGTATCTCCCATTTTCCCATTTGTCACATCGACTTTAATTGGGTAAATTTGTGATTGTTACTAAATTAGTTGCTGAATAGAATCATTTCGGTTCCTTAGTAATAACACTATTTCTCCTATTAACAAGAAAAGCAATCATCAATGAACACATTCGGTATTTAAATTACTTTGTCAATCTTATCATATTAATTAATATACACCTATGTCTGAAGAAAAATATTGCACAAAAACAAGCGAGCAATGCATATGTATGAAATATAAGATCTTGCTTTATAACGAAATGGTAGCTGTAGTGGCAAAACAAAATCAGCAGTCAAATTGCATGCTGCAGCCAATTATTGCTAATAATGACAAAAATAAAATGCAAAAGTTTAAACAGAAACCGCAGTAACAACAACTACCACAACTATAAAATAAGTATTGCCATCAAAAGTTGGCCGCTGTGCGCCATTTGACGGTGGAAAATTTAGTGAAGGAAAAAATTAATAGGACCGCATTCATTAAATCCATTTAATGCAGAAGTGAAATTATTACGCGCAAAACAACCGTAATTGCTAGTTGGTAGGTAGGCAGCGGCAATGAGGAGTAAAGTAGTTGCAAATTCGAATGGCAGCAATGCCACAACTCTCCTAATAGTTGGGTTCAACGTTTGACGAACTGACTACCGTTTGCAACACCCCAGAAAATGCCCACCACATCTGATAGCCACCATTGCAACGACTACTAGCTCTGCGCTCATACTGTCCGGTTGGGCGCCGTTGATAGAGAGTCTAGCGGCGATTTGGCGGTGCCTGCAACGGATGCCAAGTATCCGCCATTAAACTGACCAGTAATTTGCGTTAAAACAGTGCGAAAAAACGACGAAGGAGCACAACAAAAGAAACACTGCTAAAAAGACGTTAAAATTCAATGGCGGATTGTGGCGCAAAACCGGTAGCCAGCAGCGCTGTTTGGAAGCGGCAGTAGTAAAAACTGAAAACTTAGTGAACACAGCGAACGACTGTTGCTGTTGTTTTTATAACATTTAATATCGGCCAGTTTTTTCTTTGTTTTCGCCACACTTTGCGCAATGGCAATTAGCTTCTTAGAAATCGCATTGCAGTAATATTTTTATACTCTCGCAACAAAGTTGCTAAAGAGAGTATTATAGTTTTGTTCACATAACGGTTGTTTGTAAGTCCTAAAACTAAAAGAGTCAGATATAGGGTTATATATACCAAAGTGATCAGGGTGACGAGTAGAGTTGAAATCCGGATGTCTGTCTGTCCGTCCGTCCGTCCGTCCGTCTGTCCGTCCGTCCGTGCAAGCTGTAACTTGAGTAAAAATTGAGATATCATGATGAAACTTGGTACACGTATTTCTTGGCTCCATAAGAAGGTTAAGTTCGAAGATGGGCAAAATCGGCCCACTGCCACGCCCACAAAATGGCGGAAACCGAAAACCTATAAAGTGTCATAACTAAGCCATAAATAAAGATATTAAAGTGAAATTTGGCACAAAGGATCACATTAGGGAGGAGCATATTTGGAAGTAATTTTTTTTGGAAAAGTGGGCGTGGCCCCGCCCCCTATTAAGTTTTTTGTACATATCTCGGAAACTACTATAGCTATGTCAACCAAACTCTATAGAGTCGTTTCCTTTAGGCATTTCCATATACAGTTCAAAAATGGAAGAAATCGGATAATAACCATGCCCACCTCCCATACAAAGGTTATGTTGAAAATCACTAAAAGTGCGTTAACCGACTAACAAAAAACCTTAGAAACACTAAATTTTACGCAAGAAATGACAAATGGAAGCTGCACCCAGGCTTTTTTTAAAAATTGAAAATGGGCGTGGCGTCGCCCACTTATGGACCAAAAACCATATCTCAGGAACTACTCGACCGATTTCAGTGAAATTCGGTTTATAATATTTTTTTAACACCTTGATGACATGTACGAAATATGGGCGAAATCGGTTCACAACCACGCCTTCTTCCAATATAACGCTATTTTGAAATCCATCTGATGCCTTCTCTGTATAATACGAGTATGTATATACATTAGGAACCAAAATAAAAAAAATATGTAAATGACGGATAATGAAATCTCGATTATCACCTTATCATGCGAGAGTATAAAATGTTCGGTGACACCCGAACTTAGCCCTTCCTTACTTGTTTCTTATATTTTATTCCACCTCTAGGAGCGGCCATTTTGTTCGCATGAGTCAAATAATTTGTGTTCGCATGAGAAATGTTATTGAAAAAGTGTTAAATTGACCATTTGAAAAGCTGAAGTATGGGAGAAAAGTAACAATCAAGAAATTGTGTAATTGTAAATAACGGCACAAAGAAATGAAAATATGCAAGGCAGACGGAAAATGGCTTGGCATTACTTTTTTGCATTAATATTATTGTTCAGCAATAATAATCACTTATGGCTTTGTGAATGTGTGCGCAAATTGTTTGAAAATGCAAATACGAGTATTTTCTTAATCTAAAAACAGTTACTGTTAGGGAGCTTATAAAACTTCCGACATTAGGGGTATCAGACGATTTTACTTACTACATATTATGTATCATCTAAAACTAATCGAGATTGATTAAGGGGTTATATATATATAAATAATCAGGATGACGAGCAAAGGTGGAAATCCGGTTGATTGTCGGTCAGTCCGTCCATCCGTGCAAGCTGTAACTTGAGTCCCAATTCAGATACCTTGACGAAACTTGTTAAGCGGGTTTCTTAGTAAAAAAAAATATTACGAGTTTGTAAATGGGCGTAATTTGGCCACTGCCACGCCCACAAAACGACATTACCCGAAAATCTATAAAGTGCCATAACTAAGCACTATATATCTCATAACCTACTAAAGCTAGAACAAGCAAATTTTCCCAGCGGAAGTATTATAAGAACTCCTACCTACAATGTAAAAATGGATGAAATCGGAAGATAGTCCCGCTTACTCCGCATGTAACAGTACAGTTCAAAAACTACTGAAAGCACAATAAATCAATAACTAAATACGCCAGAGACATTAAATATTACCTCGGTGATGGTATGAGAAGCCTTTATAAGCATGTATAAAAATTGAACGATGAGCGTGGCATCTCCTACTTTTTAGTGAAAACAGATATCTCAGAACCCGACCAACCGATTTCGACTAAATTTAGTACGTAGAGTTCCTTTCACATTCCTATTTTTAAGTGCGAAAATGGACGAAATCAGACTACAGGCACGCCTACTTTGCATATAACAAAATTTTAATTTCCACTTGATTTTTTCACTTCCCAGTACACAAATCAAAAACTTATATATATAACGGTATAAAATTTTGTACTAATAATTCCTTTTAAATATGCCACCTTATGAAACCAGAAATTGCAAAATTCCAACAAAAACTGTTCACTGGTACCGTATACAAGTATGTGAACCCCAGTATCTATAGTTAACTTTTGACCGTAAATATCGGTCATTATATGGGATATTCAATTGAAATTCAGACAGAATTCTTTCCTCGCAATAGTAACTTTGTGTATCAAAAATGGAAGCTCACATATACCTAATGTAGCGTTGTTCGAGCTTCCAGGTGACTTTATGCCGCATATATCAACCAATATTTGAGTTATCTCAATGAAAATTAGACTAAATTTTTTTAATAGTGTATCTTTGTGCCTAAAATAGATCAAATTGGGCCAAAAGTTACCCATATAACTATTATCAGGATTTTCGAACATCTGCCTGACTTTACTCCATTTGACTGATGATTGTATGTGAGGTACATTAATGAAATGATGATAGTTAATGGAAAAATCGGGTCGATACTACACCAACTCCATACGTATAATGATTTTCGTTTTTCCAAAAAATCTTACGAAGAGTTTGTCCATTTCAAACTTCACCTTTCAATTTGATCGCAGTATGTGTTTTGTTGTAAGTTCTAGCATAAAACAAATCAAAAAAAAAAACATATTTTTTTTTTACTTTTTCTGTAAAAAATACTCATTACATGGATGATAGTTTAGTATGTAAAGAATTACGAGTGAGTTTAATTTAACAATAATATGAACTAATTCAGTAAGAAGTATATTTTGGATCATAACCACTATATATACTGATATATAAATATTTTGTTATGAAACTTTACGTCAAATTAGATCCTTGGTCTTTAAAAATAATTTTTTTTTTTAAGTAAAAATGTATTAAAATTTGTATACCCATACAAATATATTTTTATAAAAATCTGATTCGAATAAATTTATTAATTAATATATCCACGCAACAAATACATTATATACTCTCTAATTTATGCAAATACAAAAAGCCATTAAATGCATAAAATGAAGAATTCAACAAAACCCACCAGCAACGCAAAGCTACTTTTTACTCGCTTGTTGTTGCATTGGTGCCACAAAATGGCAACAATCGCGGCGGCCTACCCAGAGCACCACAACTAAAAAGTATCAAAAACAAAAAAGTAAATTGCATTCGTAAATGCAGGCGCAGTACGCAGACGCAAAAGAAATATGCCAAAAAGGCGAGCAAAAAAATGCGAAAATTGCAAAAACAAAAGCAAAAGCAAAATTAATACACTTTAACAACGGCAAACAAACGGGATTGGAGAAGCTTTGGCTAAAGTTAAATTGTTGATAGTGGTGAATGGTGGACGTTGCTAGCTGACAGGCAAACAGCGCTTACTTATATTGCTGGTTGATTGCCTGCTGGCACGCCATTGCCATCGCCAACGCAAACGCAAACGCAAACCAACAGCGACCAACAACCGACAACAGGCAACGCCATTGCTGTTTGGCTGCTTCACTGGCTGCAAAGCTAGCGAGTGAAGCGGTCTGACGGGCAGTTTTTAAAGAGGTCTTTTTTTATATATAATGTAATGGCTGACGCTGCAAGAGCAGTGCTAAAGAATGGCGGCTAGCTGGTGGTTGTGGTGGTGGCAGTGGCGGTGGCGGTGACGCTGGTTACAACGAAGACATAGCGCTTTCCAAGTTTTTTTGGTAGTAGCGCTCTAATGTGCGTGTTGTTATTTACTGTAGGCATGCGATTCTCGACAACTCCATCCACCTTTCGAAGTAACATTTTTCTGCATAATTTCTTTGTGTTTTATTTATTGGATTTGCTTCTTGCAGTTTTTTTTTGTTTTTGTTTTTTGTTGTCCAAGCAAATTAATTTTAATGTTCGCATTTCTTGGTAGTTGATAGCGCTCCCTGCTGTAATGAAATGTTCGCTGGTACGTGCTTGCGCAACGTCTTCGCTGCCACCGGTACCATCAGTGTCAGTGTAGTCCCGTAGGCAACTCTACTTGATACTCGATCATTGGCCGCTAATGGCACACTAAAACTATTACACACACACGCACACACATGCGCACCAGCACAACGCTTTCAGACTGTGCAAATACGACTTAGGAAGAACAAAAACTGGTTGCACGAAGTACAACTTGGTGCATGGTGTTTAGCTGGTCTGCTGCAAGTGGCAACCTCATTCGCATCACAAAGCGACGTGCGATTGCGAATGAATGCTATTGCAGAGTTGCAAGGTTGATGCCACACGAATGACTTCTGTTGTTACTCCTTAAGCAGAAACAACAACATCGACAACAACAACTGGCAATAATAAGAAACGCAAAATAATCGCTGCTGCAGTAGAGTTTCGATAAAATTGCAGTTTCTTTTCGTTGATAATTGTCTCTGCTGCTACCAGTTGTAATGAGCTGACCGTCGCCGACAAACTTCAGCGCTGCAGTTTAGCTTTCCGTTTGCCATTTGCTGCAGGAAGCACAAGTTGTAGATAGTACCAGCTGTGTTCGTTGGTTGCATGCTTAGTATTTACTATGCCCCATTTCGACTAGCGTCAAATTAGGTAATTGCAATGCATTAGATATTTGGTTGAAGTGTGCGGCTTTTACATAGTCAGCAATTCGTTAGTTGCGCCATTTTACGCTGCTGGTTTCCACGTAGTGACGGACACCAATTGCATATACAACAACAAAGTAGCCATGCGAAAATTATAGTCTAATCTTGGCACAGTTAATTTTCTAGAGAATTTTTGCTACTGGTTGTATTCATTGATGCATTATTATTAATTGCTATAATAGAACTTTTTTAAATAACAGTATCAGTTGTGCGTTTCCGGTTAGTGTTGTGAAATAAACAACAGACTGCATAGATAACCGGTACTGGTCAAGTAGATATAGGCTACAACTAGCTATTTTTAAAATAGACGAAACGATCCGACAACTACTCTGGCTCAGCGCCATATAGCGCCACTATCGCAAGAACATTTTATTGGAAAAAGGCAGTATTGGTTGACGATTCCGTTCTTGGTTTTGGAAAATATAAAAAATTTTAACATGGCCACACTTTGGTTTTTGATTAGCGGAATCCAGATGCCAAGAAACTACAACGGATACGACGAAGAGTAACGTGACATAAGCCTAATCGATCGGTGTGAATACAAAATCGTGTTCTAAATCACGCTAATATCCATAGTAGCTTTAGCTGTACTAGTTTCGAGCCACCTTGACGCCGATGTAGATGAGACTGTAGCTATCTTGAAATAACAAAGACCAAAAGACTAAATATCCCGAATAAAGCACGATGTGTACAGCATTTGTTCACTTTGAACAACAGCCGCAAATGTGAGACCCCCTCCCTGCAAGGCTTTGCTTAAGCGCCATTCGAAGAAGGCTCTGCGTCACTTCGTGGCCGTCAACTAAGTGGGAATTCACTGGTACACATCGAATACCAGGTAAAAGCCAGCCAGGTAAAAGCCAAAAAAGAATTCAGCTGACCTTTCATTAACAAGTTGTAACCTTGTAATGAATTTTTGGTTGTGTAAATAAAATGTCTAATCAAATCAGGAAAAAATGTTAACTTCGGTTGTACGGAAGCTAAATATCCTTCATAAATATTATATATTAAATTATTTGCAAGAACTTGATTTCATTCGATCATGTGAAGGGCAGCTCTATGCTGTAGTGATTCAATCTAAAAAATTTTTTCAAAAATTATTTCATTGCCTTGAATAAAAATTCATACCAAAATTCGTGAAGGTATCTCGCGAAATTAAAAAGCTGTCCATACGAGAACTTGTTTTGATCGGTAAATGATCCGATATCGAAGTTTTCGATGAGTTCCTTGGGAGAAACGAAGGTGTGCATGAGTAGTTTTAGATCAATATCTTACTAACTGAGAGAGTAGTTTCTCGTATGTATATATTTTATAGTGTTTCTCACATTTTGTTCAGGGTGTAATAAACTGCAAGACTAGCTTAAAATATGAAGGGTGATCCATTTCAAGGTTCCCTATTTTTTTTTTAAGAAAAACCACAGAAACTTCAAATTTAATGGGAAATGCTTACTAACATTCGAAAGAACATTCTTTGGCATTTATTTCTTGTAGATATCTTTTTCAACTGTTAGCCGCGGTTACGCTTCAGATGGTCAGTCCAAGTACAATTTTCGATGACTCTTTCGAGCATTTAGACTGGTAACTAGCGAATGACAAGTGCGATGGTTTGACCCAAGACCTGAATCGAAGCGGGATTATCCCCAGAGACTTTAGTTATGTACAGGAAATAGTCTAACAGTGTGATATCACACGATCTTGGTAACCAATTGACCGGCCCGAAACGTGAAATTATCTGCTCACCGAAGTCTTCTCTCAATAAATACATTAATCGATGCGTTGTGTGGGGCATGGCGCCGTCTTGTTGAAACCAAATGTCACCAACATCACCAGCTCGATATCGGTCTCCATTGATGATGACATTTCATTGGCATCACAGATGATTCCACCTGTCCATAAACCACCAAAATCCAATAATTTTTCTGGACAAAATGGCAGCTATTGCATCTCTTGCTGTTGGTTTTCCACCCAAACGCATCAATTTTGCAGTTTACATACTCATTGACCCAGAAATGGACTTCATCGCTGAATAAAATTTGGCTCGTAAACGTTGGATCTTCTTGGAACTTTTCAAGAGCCTATAGAGTGAGGCGATGTCAACTGAAAAGTCAATTGAAAAGTTAAGCGGCTGCAGTTCTTGCACACGATATCCGTGTAAAATGCGCCAAGTCGCACTATACGTCAGTCCGAGTTGCTGCGAACTGAATCGACTGTCCACAGTCTTCGTGTATATTCTCAGCTACCGCTGCTAAATTTTCTTGCTTTCGTACTCGACATGGTCTACTCGGTCGAATAATATTTAATAACGAATGCTGGGTGATGCTGTTGCGAATATTACTCTGAGTAGGCCGATTATGTTGACCATAAGTTGAGCGAAGCGCGCGAAATAAGTTCTTTACGGAACGTAAATTTTTGTAATAAAATTGAACGATTTGTGAAAATTTAGAATTAGTTAAAAATTGCATTAATAACAGGAAGCTAAATGCCTATGAGTTAAAATTGTCTTTATAGTATAAAAGGAACCTTGACATTACCTGCATGATATTGAGATACATTATTCACATATTTATTTAGTTCAACACTAAATTGAACCTAAAAGGCTGGAACATAAAAGTTTTATAAACTGTTATTCAGGGTTACATAGTCAAAAAAATGCAAATGAACTTAACAGCACTTACGATAAGTTTACAGAAGAAGGGAAAAACGATATAAAACGGAGACAAAACATAAGTTTTGACTATTATTTGGGTATGTCTGATAACAGAAGCTTAAAATTTTGTGAATCGTAATAAAAAATGTTCAATATTAATTTTTTGGTAAAACGTTGCATTGGTTGCATTTGAGGTGCCGATATGTAATTACATATCTGACTTAAGACTTAAGCAACAAACTCTGTTTTCATTGAAGATGCTATAAACTGTTTTCGCTCTGAGCTGAAACTTATTAAAATAAGAAGATGTAAATTCTAAGTAATTTCTATGAGATTTAATACATTGTAAAGCAACAGCTCAGTTTAATACATAAACATATGTTGCCTGCAAGAATCAGAAATGACGCGAGCCAAAATATGAAACATCTGCCCAGCGCGCACAGGATGTGAGCTGCATGAAAATTGATACTACGCAACATGCGACATAGAGGGAAGTCCACTACGGCACCCATGCTATAATTATATAGTTTGCGAATACCAAAAAAAAAAGAACTAAAATCATTACTATATGTAGTTATGAATAAATTCAATTGCGCAATGCAAAATGATGAATTGTGTAGATTGTTAAGCAACGACACGAGTATATAATTCACCACTCAAAACTCAAAATGGTTTCGCAGCGTAATCAGAAACGCATCCATCAGTGGCACTTCCGCTTAACGACAAAAGATCGAGATTGGTAAATGCTGCGTTTGGCTAAATACCCTGTTTTTTCACGTACCCTAGCGGCAATAGCACCAAACGAGTTGACAAATACCGCCAGTACACAGCATTTCCAGTTTTCCATTTTTTTAAATATTTTCTTATTAAATAAACACGAAGTACTCAAAGGATTCGTTATGCACCCTGGGTGCTTAGCACTGATTTGTTGTAAAAATAAAGGGGGAATGTGCGAGTGGCACAATGAGTAAATAAACAAAATGAAATGGGTGCTAAATGTGTACATACACAGACTCACAAATATATATGTACATACTATATATAGGCGATATGAAAGGACTTCCGCTCGACGGCAATGTCTATAATTATATTAAAGTCCGCTTTCAATGGAAAAATTGTAATTTAAGAATAAATTACTTTAAAGCTTGAACCCTGTAAATTATTTCTTAACACTGTGGAGATGTCTGTAAAATGGAGTTTGTAACGGGTACACAAATTCTGCCTAATCACACATGAAAATTGCTTATTTTTACTAACTTATGTACGAGTATGTATAAGAATGTCATAAAATATCATTATTTGAAGTATTGGATTTTGATAAATACAAATTTCTACTTAACAAACCACTTAATACAAATGGCATTACCGCTGTAAATCCCTTTACGGATAATCTGAGTAAATTCATATAAATGTGTAAAATTGAACCGAATCACAATCGCATTTACAAATAACCATGTAACTGCCTTAGTACTTACTGCCCTCCTACTTACTTAATTTGCTTTTGATTTTTTTATTAGCGTAACCCACATACATACAACTGCATTTGGACAATAGCAACGTTTCCGGTTTGACATGTGACAAAAATGCTTGCCCTCAGCTCAACAAAAAAGGATGCAAACGCATAAAGGAGATTTCCCAAATGTTGTTGTATGCCATACGCTACCAGTGTTCTTTACAACACCAAATGGACCCCTGTACTGTGGGCGTTACGTGTGTTACGCCCACTTAAAACTGAAATCACTACGAATTGTGAGGTGCGAGATCCTTTAATAATAATCCTGTTCCATTGCAATTCCGCTTTACGGCACATTTACGTAGATTTCAATTTTATTCCACTAATTCTGTACTTACTTTATGTACGTTATTAATCGAATGGTTGTATTTATTTAGCACACTATATGTCCTGTGCGATCTGTACATGGTACATATGTCGGTTGGTGGAAGTTGTTCTGTGAGCGTCAGCGGAAGGCTGTATGCACTCTTAGCAATGCAATGGTTATAGGTAAATAACCAGTCGTCCGAGCGCTACTGGGCGTATACGGTGAGCGACTTCACACATGCGTACAAACATATCAAGTATATGCTTGCATATACATACAGATATATGCATATGCAGAAGGGAATATTCATGCGCGCGTGCGTACAGTACTCGCCCAGTCAGTTTGTCAGTTTATACGGCAGTCAGTCATCCGACCAACCAACCAGCCGGCCTACCGTTCTGCCTCTATTACCCGCCTCTCGGCCAGCCTTCAAATAATTTTCTCTATAGGGCTAAAGGAGGTGTACGAACGTAGGCATGCGCACAACTGTCGTATGCAATGTTGGCGATTTTTTCACTTTAAATTCAACCGTTCTTTTCGCTATTTATGAGTAATTGTTTATATTCGACAGACTAGGCTTTGCGTCGTGGAACGTGCTGCCGATGCATTATATGATTGCATTATTTGAAGCTGATTAGTTGCATTGAATTCTTGGCTGGATGCAGTGGCCCGAAGGAGTTCATAATTTTATGCATTTCCTGCTCACAGTTTCAACATCTGTGAGGAAATTCAATCCGCTTTGTATATTTTAAAGCAGTTTTGTGGAAAATAATCAAGTAAATGGAAAGAAGTTTCATTGTTTTAAGGAAGTAACCAAATATTTTATGAGTTCATTATTCACTTCAACTTAATGAATATTTCCAGGGAATTAGTTAAATACTGTACTGTGCCAAAATAGTGACAAGAAATTATGCTATTTGCCACGAAGCAGTACGCAGATTTTATACTAAAGATTATGTTTAAAGTACGAGTGAAAGATCAGCAACAAAATCGAAATACAACATATGACGAAATTCATAGAAAATCCTTATTCGCAGACTTATTTCAATAGTTTTCTCCAAATCAATATGTTTGTAGTTAAGACTCAAGTTAAAATTTCACATTTTGGTATTATCGAAAACAACTCAACCTATCAAAACATTTTAGTTGAGTTGTTACAGCCTTACAACCTTACCCTTACAGTTGCTTTCGAAAAATTTTTCAAGAAAAAGAATGAATTATTAAAATTTTGTCTTAGCAAGTGAAGAAAAAAATATGTATGTATATATGTATATATTTATATTTAAATGTAAATAATGTTTAACTAATTTACAAGTCTTTTAGAAACTCCAAGAGGTTTAAATAAACCTAAATTCTAAAAAAAAATTCTACCAAAAATCCCTTTCGTTACTGGTTAAACCATCCTCTCTCTGCTCCTTTTCTTCCCAGTTAGGTTACTTTCCGTTTTCTTCACTGTCTCCGTGCTCTTCACTGTCTCCGTACTCTTCACTAATTTCCCAGTTTTTTAAAAACTTCAAGAAGTTCACATACTCTAAAACAGTTTTCTTCCAAAAATCCCTTCCGTTGCAAGTTAAACCGTTCTCTCTCTGCTCCTCTTCTTCAGAGTTATGTTCTGTAACTTCTCCGTTCTCTTCACTGTCTCCGTACTCTTCACATTTCTCCATAGTATGGCATTTCCCTGGTTTTTTTCAGTGCCGTTTCTCAAATTTGGCTTTAATCCGTATATTTCGCGACTGTCTACGATCGAGGCAAGAATGGTTAATACCAAAGCCACGTCTACAACTTTCATATTGATTAATAGGCGTCTTTGTGTTTTGAAATATGAATCTACACCCTCAAGATAAGGCTGCTAGTGCACGGAATAGTAGCAAGTTCAATACTGACTATTCAAATGCATTAGATTTGCTTTTATAGAGCTTCTTGCACAATTCCTTTCTCCAAAACCACAGAATTCTGTGGAATTCTGTTTCAAGATTTAAAACCGAAACAGCATAAGCCATATCTGAATCAACGTTTCGAAATAATCGGACCATTACTAACCTCACCAAACGAAGTTAAACGGAAATGCTTAAAGTGCTGTATCTCAGTCACCAACTATACCGTTAAACTCAAAATTAGTATATGGATCTCATAAGATTGCAAAGTTTACTCAGCAAATTAAGTGAGACAATTTCATTTTGATGTTTCATAGATAAGAAAGTGAGGAAACTCTTCAAAGAATAGTGATAGAAACCACTGGAAACGCTTTAATACGAATACAATATTTTTCCAGAAATATTAGATAAGCGTTTTGGTCTTTAATAACAATATACATATTTATCGAGCTTATTGTTCCTTGACACTCTGGATGGTAAAAGATCATATGCACGCCCCTCCACAATTGATTTTATTCAACAATGGGGGTAGTCAGAGGCACGAAGAAATGAGAATTTTCAGTCGTTTTTTTTTTGCCATTAGGTAGGTAGGTAGGTAGGAGTGCAGCCCTATCGGGCTCAATTAGCACTGATGTGCCATTTTGATACACTGTTCGTAGAAACCTCCTGTATCTGCTGTTACGTTCCACCTTCTCTCTCAAACCATTTTGAGGTTTCGATGAAACTACTTATGTCCGATATGCTTTTGGTGGAAATCCATTCAAGGTTTGGTGCTTGGTGGATTCCGAGTGTTTTGTGTCGGATCTGTGCCAGAGCTGGGCATTCGCAGAGAAAGTGGAAGATTGTTTCCTTGTTCCCTGCTACACCGCAGCCACGGCAGATGTCGTTGTAGGGCATACCCATTTTGGACGCATGTTCCCCAAATGGCCAGTGCCCTGTTGTGGTAGCTGTTATTCTGTATATACTTTTTCTTGACCTATTTAATAGGTCGTTGGTTCTTTTCCTGTCGTATGTTGGCCATAATTGTTTAGCTATGACGCATTTTGTAATGTTTTTCCACCTGTTGTTAGCAATTTGTTGAAATTGTCTATTGATCTCTCCTTTGATCGATCCTAGCGGGCTGGGTATGAGCTCCGCCTCGGATTCATTGAGGAAAGCTCCTGCCTTTGCCAACTCATCTGCTTTTTCGTTACCGAAAATGTTCCTGTGGCCGGGAACCCAGATCAAGTTTAGCTGGAGCTTGTCTTTTATTGAGCTTAGCGCTCTCTTGCAGTTATGAACTATACTGGAATTTGTCATGGGTGAAGACAATGCCAGGAGGGCCGCCTGGCTATCCGTAAATATAGTTGCTATATTTATATTCCCGTGGTTTTCTAATAGAACTTCGCAGGCTTTTTCTATGCCTAGTACTTCTGCTTGGAAGATGCTAGCCGAGTTCGGTAGACGTATAGAGAGAGATATGCCCAAATCAGCGGAGAATACCCCCGTGCCCACTCCGCAGTCCATTTTGGACCCGTCGGTATAGACTGAGGTGGTACCCTCCTCTGCAATTGAACCTCTTCTCCATTCTCGTCTAGATGGTATTCTCACCTGGAAGTGTCTATTGAAATCCAGCTTTGGGAGAATGTAGTCTGATTTGGTCATAGTGAGTTTGTTTAGGATTACACTATGTCCGTAGTTCTGCTGATTCCAACCTCCCAATTCTTTTATTCTTATCGCCGCAATAGCTGCAGTTTTTTGAATAAAAATGTCCATTGGTAGTTGATGCAGGATCACATTGAGCGCATCCGTGGGACATGACCGGATTGCGCCTGTAACACCCGCACATGCTGCTCTTTGTATTCCATTTAATTTTCTAATGTTGTACAGTTTGTTTAGCGCTGGCCACCATACCAGAGCTCCATATGTGAGTATGGGTCTTATGACCGCCGTGTACATCCACATGATTATACTTGGTTTGAGGCCCCAATTCTTGTTGACGATTTTCTTACAAGTATAGTAGGCCATGTATGCTTTGTTTATTCTTTTTTCTATATTTATTTTCCAGGACAGTTTGGCGTCAATCTCCACCCCCAAATACTTAGCTGTTGGGGATAGAGTGAGTGTTGTGCCGTTTAGTACCGGAAGTTGAAACTGAGGTATTTTGGTTCTGCTAGTGAATAGCATTAGTTCTGTTTTGTTCGGGTTAACTCCTAGACCATTGCTTTTAGCCCATAGGTTTAACCTACGAAGTGCTCTTTCCAAAATCTCGCTGACTGTTGAAGGAAACATACCTGATACCAACAACACTATATCGTCTGCATACGCTACTGCTTTCACTCCACCACCGTTTAATTGGAGGAGTATTTCGTTCAGCGCTACAACCCATAGAAGCGGAGAGAGGACCCCCCCTTGAGGCGTCCCTCTACTCACATAACTTATTTGTGTTGCAGCGCCGTTTGAAGCTATAATCTTCCTATTCTCAAGCATCGAGAGTATCCATCTGCACACAGTGTCATCTATGCCCCCATGCGCCAGAGAATTAACTATCGTATTTACTTCTATGTTATTGAAGGCGCCCTCTATGTCTAGAAAGGCAGCCATGGTGTATTGTTTGTGGTGCAGTGATTTTTCAATCACACTTATCACCTCGTGAAGGGCGGTTTCGGTTGATCGGCCCTTTATGTACGCATGTTGGGACTTCGATAACTTCTCCGCCATTATTGTTCTTACGTGTATATCTATTAGCCTTTCTAGTACCTTCAGCATAAATGAGGTAAGGCTTATAGGTCTAAAATCCTTGGCGTTCTCGTGCGTTCTTCTGCCTGGTTTCGGAAGGAACACAACTTTACTCCTTTTCCAACTTCTTGGGATGTAAGATAGTTGAATGCTTGCTTTGTATAAATTTTCAAGCCTTAGAACCATTGGTTCTACCAGTTTCTGCAGCATTATGGGCATAATCCCGTCAGGACCTGCCGCTTTAAATGGTGCAAAACTATTTATGGCATATTTGATTTTCCTTTTGTCTACTATTTGGCTTCGATAGTCAGCTGCGTTCACCGGTGATTCCGGTTGAACCCTCGTTGAAGGTGTTTGCTGACTCCCAGGGAAGTGTGTTGTGATTAGTACTTCCAGCGACTCTTTTGCCGAGGAGGTCCAATCACTTCCCTCCGCCCTAATGTAGGCAGTATTTATATGGTCTTTGGATAGCATTTTACTCAGCCTAGCGGCTTCTCTGCAACTTTCAATCGATGTGCAGAAAGATCGCCATGAGTCATTTTTAGCTTTCCTGACTGCTTTTTTGTATTCCTTCATAAGGTCTTTATATGGCTGCCATATTTTAGTTCTAAAACTCTCATTGAAAGCTTTCCTTAGTTGTGTTCTCAAATTCTTGAGTTCACTGTTCCACCAAGGAAGAGACTTTCTCTTTTTCAAAACTGTTAGCGGAGTAGATTTATTAAAAGTGGTGATTAGGATTTTTTCCAACTTCTCCACTTCTGAATCTAGTTCCTCTGGATTACTGATACTCTTATTGCCTCCCTTTTCGAGGCATTTTGTTGCTATACTGGTAAATTTTCCCCATGCCGTTCTTCTAGGGTTCCGGTATGTGAGAGGCGGACTGCACCTCTCGCGGATGCTGAAGAGTATCCAGGAGTGATCCGACATGGAAGGCTCATCGGATACCCTCCAGTTATCCACAACGAGACTGTCTGTGTCTGTTGATAGCGTGAGGTCAAGAACTTCCTCCCACCCCGGGAACCTTTCCGAGCTTGGGAAAATAAAAGTTGGCTTATCGCCCTTGTTGCAAATACTTAGATTACTATTCAAAATATAGTGCAAGAGTGACTCACCTCTGGTGTTTATACTGGAGCTACCCCATACGGTGTGCCTTGCATTTGCATCACACCCTATTAGGACATCATCCTTCTTGTTCTCCTCTACTAGCCTGGTGAGCGGGGCCGGTGGTATATCTTCGTCATGGGCCAAGTAGGCCGAGACCTCGATGAAGGGCTTTTCTTTCTGTTCCACCTTCACCACTGTGATATCTGCTGTGCTGTAATTAGGACAAAGAAATGCATTTATACTTTTATTGATAAGAATGCATGCCCTAGGTTTACCTCTGTTCCTCGTGTAAAACAGGTTATAATTGCTGCTGTTTAGCCCTTTTATGGAATCTTCATTGACCCAGGGCTCCTGTATTAGGCTGATGTCGATGCCCCCTTCGTTCACGAGGGTTGTCAGATTCGCCGTAGCACTCTTCGAGTGCTGCAGGTTAATCTGTACACATCTTATGCTGTTGTTATTGGGCATCTCGGGGTTCTTCAATGCCCACATTCCTTAGCAACTGGCTGGCGTCGTCGACCTCTTCCGTGTCGTCTTCGTCAGCCGCTTTGTCGCCTTGGAAGATTTTTATTCTTGCCTTACGTATTCCGAAGCTGATTTTGTTGTCAGTCTTCTTCAGAGCCTCAATGGACTCGTCGCAAATGGCCACTAGTATTGGCTTGCTTGCTTTGTTCGGGTTTTCCTCCTTTATAAGCTGCCACTCATCTATACCAGGTATAGATTTGTTCTGCAGCTTAATGCACCTCAGGAGTTTTTCGCCTGGCTCCTCTAGTGGGGGTAACCAAATGCGAGCCCGAGGTCTCTTTGGAATATCCCTGGCGGGTATAAGCCTCAATTGGAGGCCTACAAAGGCGTTGCTAATTTTAGCAACACTACCCGTCAGGAAGTCCAGCGAGGCCTGGTCCGCGCACTTGATGACCCTGTAGCCCCTGAGGGTCTCAGAGGAGTCAAACTCCGGGTGGGGACCCGCAGGATTGTCGAGTACATAGCTTAGCACCATACTCGACAATCTGACATCGGTTTTTTAGGTTGAGCTCCGGGTACTTCTGTGGTGGAGCGATTTCTCTTCTGAGAAGTGCTCTCTCGTTTGCTCTCTACTTGAGGTTGTGATTGCTTCCTTTTCAGGTAGCTCTCATAATCCTCTACAATAGATTTGAGGCGCTTTGTTTCAGCCTCATCAACTGGGGTACCGGCTGCCTGGTCTTTGGCTATCTTCCCTAGTATGAAGACCGCCCTCTGGTACCGGTTTTTCCTCAGCTGATTCTGGGATTTTTTTCGTTTCTTTACGTCTCTTTTAGCCGCCAGTGCACTTTGTTTGGTGCTCATGGCAGCCTTGGAGGTGGACGCCTCCTCCCTTAAATTTGATGGTTTGTCTGCTGTATCTACCGGTGTACTTTGGTTGGTACGTCCGGTAGTACTCTTACTTGTCTCCTGGCTGGAGGCAAGCAATTCGTCTTCGTCGGATTCCGTTATAGGATTCCTATATTTCATGTCCGTAGTCGTCGCTGTTGTCGTCGTCATGGTTGTTGTTGTAGTTGTTGTTGTTGTTGTTAAGTTATTTGTTTCGTTCATTTTTGGTCCCACGAGTAATCCGGAAAGGGTTGGTCACTCGTCCGCAGAGCCGGTATACGGAGAGAAGGCGATTTATACCTCCGACCTCGCCCGGGCATCGGAGGGGACCGTTCGCGATCAGCTATTTATTACCCCCCGCTGACCATTCAGCCCTTGGCACGGGTACCTCGACACCTTGGCTTAGGGTGGTGTTGGTTCGGGTATCCTCACAATTCCACAATAGGAGATGGGCGTAAAACCTAAGGGTTTATTCATCCATATCACTATTGTGGGAAATTATGAAGTGTCCCTCTTAGTTCGTAAGATTAGAGTGCGTTTCCTTTGGGATGCACACTTTACTCTTACTTAAGCCCCTTCGCCACGGCAAGGCGACCAACTTTTGCTATTAAATCGTGTTATTTTACAAAAGTAGTATTATGGCATTATTATAGAATGTGTTGACTTAAAGTCTCGAAAATTTAAAAAAAAAATTAATTTCCAAAGTTATAGTTGTTTGTGTTGACCCAGTTCCAAAAAAGGGTACTTGCGGTGACAACCATAAGTCCTAGAAGATTCTTCTAACATCGATCGGACAAAAAAATTAGTTTTATAAATGGATAATCCCGGGCCTGATCGAAGGATTCTATTTTTTTTTTTAATTAACAAAATGGCGGCCTCTTTTTTCTAAATTTTTGGGAAAAAATCAACAGTTAATTGGTCTTAAAAAATCGAAATTAAAAAAAATCCTTCAATCAAGCCCGAGTTTATTATGTATTCTAAAAGCTGTATAAATTGCATTAAAATTTACTAAGCGGTTTTCGAGTTACAGTTGTCACCAGTTTAAAAAACGTAGTTTTGAGAAAAACTTGCTTAAAGTTTCACACTAGCGCTTTGAAGTGCCCGAGCTCTCTTTGTTATTTGTCGAATAACTCAAAAACTAATTATCGGATCAACGTGAAATTTTCAGAAAATATTTAAAAAAAAATTAATTTTAGCAAAAATGCAAAAAATGTTAATTTTTTGAAAATTCTGACTACCCCTAACCCCTTAATGCTAAAAAAATACTGTAAATATAGCTTTACATCTCGTACGAACAAAACCAGAAATATTATCTTCAACTTAAATGAAGATGCAGTAAACAATTTTTGCAAAAGAATTTCAAATTCTTCGAACATTCATTCCTCAAATGCCTTCATTTTTAAAACATTTCATTATTCATGCTTCCCACAAACAAAATTCATTGACTGAGAAATTTACATGAATAATTTCCAAATTTAAAAGTTGTGATTAAATAATTTTTAGTTAGGAAATTATTGTGCTTATCTGGGAGTAAAAATGCGTCAGCCACAATACACTTTCAGAAAACCACACACGAAACTCAATCGTCATGCAAAACAACAGTTCCCAGTCTTTTAGCTTCGGTACAACCGAAGTTAACATTTATTCTTGTTTAAGAACTGATTTTGAATTTTAGCAATATGAAATATGATGATTTTGAATTTTAGGTATACATATACCTCCTGTACTGATTATCGTATCATATAATTGTGGCAAAAGTCTACCATTATTCACATATGTGAACTTTAAAAAATGATAAAAAAAGATTGAAAATATATTCCCAGTGATATAAATTTTTCGTTAAATTGCATCTTCTGATCGAATGCAAACTTTTGCAAAAAAAATTGAAAAGAAACTCTTTATAAAGTGGCGTTATAATTGATACGAGTTTAGTAATCGGCTTTCCCCTTCACGTAGTAGCTTATGCATAAATATCGGAATATTTGCATTTATAATAACAATATAATTTTTTCTAATTATTATTTACAGTTAACACAGTTTGTGCCATTTGTGTAGAAATTTGATGTTATTTTATATTTTAAAAAATGTAGGTAATTATGGGTAGAGTAAAATTCATATTGCAACGCTATAACAAAAATAATGAAGAAAAACATATGCATGTATATATTTTGCTTTTGTTTTCATTTTTTTACTTTTTTAACCACACTAATTTCTAAACGAAAACAGGATCTCATGAACTCCAATGACAATTCTCAACTGCATTGACATACAAAAGCCACAATCGGTGACGTGAGAATAATACAAATACATGACGCATTTCAAAAAAGAGTTCGAAAGTATTATTATTAACAACGCAATGCCAATCAATTGTCGTATAGGTAAATAGCAGGTTAGCAAGTCCCTCATGTGCAACCCACAAACTGCACGCATTTTCCAGTTTATTAAAAAACGGCAATCTATGAGATACACGCATGCCCTTTTCTAGCAATACTCGTATAATTGCTGGGATGCGTGCAATTCAATGAATGCGACAAACCGACAACAAACGCAATAACGGACCGTGACAAAATGTGTTGTATGTAAAAAACGAACGTTACAACAACTGACGCAACAAATTTAATTTGAAATATGCATGGTAAAAAATTCGTAATATAGAATATTAATGAAAACAACAAAGTAATTTAATAAAACAAATATTGAAGATATGTTATTGCATCTCCTTATAGATGTGTTATATTTTTTAACACTACCGATCATGAATCAACCACAATACAACTGCCGGTTGTTTGAAATTTCACAAATTATTTGACAAAAAACTCAGAAAACTTATGTAAAAGTACCACATAATCTTGACATGCCATGAGAACTCTTTATTCCATCAACAAACTGTTAAAGTGTCTTTTGACTTGATTCTAAACGTTCAGTTTGTATGGCCCTATATTCCATAGTGGTCCGATATCGACGGTTCCACCAAATAAGCGTCTTCTTGAGGAGAAAATACCAATATCTCAAAAACTGAGGGGCTAGTTCGGGTGTATACCGACGGATGGACGGATGGACAGACATAGCCAAATCGACTCAGCTCAGCATATTGACGGTTTATTATTTATAGGGTCTCCGACATTTATTTCTGGGTGTTATAAACTTCGTGACAATCTTAATATACTGTGTTCAGGGTATACACATTTTCGAATGATTTCGGATTTCAGCTTCATTGTTCAACGAAATCGTGGTTGGATTACAATCAACTTATCTCGAGCTGTTTAATGACTGTGGTCCGATTACACCTGGCTACGAACTCATCCTTACTTTTTTACCAAGGAACAACTGTACACAGTTTCCTGAAAATATCTTAATTTTCACTTAAGTTAATAAGACGGATTTCAACTAGTTTCGTCATCCCGACTAAATTCGAGCAAAAATGATAAGACTTTTTTATATAAATTTCACGCGAAATGGGTTTTGTCGCAATATTTTTTTCTGGGTTGGTGTGGCTGTCAGTCACAGCTGTGACATCTCCAAATGTCATATCTAAATAATCATTATTGTTTAGTATACGCTTGACTTTCTGAAGTACATAAAGTGCTTTCAATGAATTTTACGACGAGTGAAATTATTCAAGAAAGAACTTCTTTACTCTTCCTTAAATTTTGTGTGTGAAATTAAATTTCCGGTGCCGAAACTCTCAAAATGTCGGAAAAGGTTTTTGGTGATAATTGTTAATCGCGAGCAAGTGTTTTTTGTTGGTACACATTATTCAAAAGGTCGAGAAGTCGTTGACGACGAACCACGTCCAGGACGGCCATCAACATCAACTGATGATCAACAAATCAACAAAATAAAGGAATTGGTGATTGAGAATCAACGCATAATAGTCAGAAATCTTACTGGCATCGTTGGAATATCGGAAGGTTGAGTGAAAACTAGTTTGAAAGATCACTGTGGGCCTAAGCAAACTGTAAGCGCGATTGGTTGCAAAATCAATCATATTTTCGATAAACAACGTCGCTTAACGTCTGCGAAATAATGCTTTCCAACTACCGGGATATCATGAAACGTGGTAATTATGACGATGAATCTTAGATTTTTGCTTACAACCCGAAAACAGACGATCAATCGACCGAATATAGTGGCAAAGGTAAGCCGAAGCCGAAAAACCACGTCAAAGCAGGTTGAAAATCAAGGTTATGTTAACAATTTTCTGCGATTCTCGGGTTGTGGTGTACTTCGAATTCCAAGTGAGCGTTATGCGTCATTATGAGCCGACAACTCTTGGTTTTTGCACCACGATAATGCACCGATACATACTCCATTGATGCTTCGTAAGTTTTTTGCCAAATTTTCAACGAATATCGCACCACAACCAGCGTAATCGCCTGATTTAGCTCCGTATGACTTCTGGCTATTCAGCAAACTCAAACGACCGCTTTGGAGAAACCGTTTCGAATTAACGTGAATCGCGATTTTGAAGAATAAATTGAGAATTTTAAAATTATGAACAAAGACTTAGTATTTTTTACTCAAAGTACGATTTTCTAATTACAAGCTATAAAAGTGCATTTCAAAATAAAACTTAGAACAACCTAAAGTTATATAAAATACATAACTGAAATTTGTTGCTTGTGGTTTTTGTATGCATAAACACTTATACAAAGTTTCACCTAGAATAGTCAACAGTTGATTCTGCTCTTTTTATAATTCAAATATAATATAGTAATTTGAGTGTTAAAATTTTAATCAAAATAAAACTAACAGTAGAGTAAGTCAAACATATGTTTTTGTAAATCAACGCCTCCTTGTTGAGCGTTTTGTTTGATATTTTGCAAAACCTGTTATTTGGCTCGTTCAGTCAACAGAGGGCGTGTTCAACAATAATCAACAATGGTGAATGGGAAAAGTATTAAAATTTCGTGTTCAAATGCATACGTGTGATTTTTAATGAGTGATGCGGTTTATTTTGTTTATTTTCTGGGTTAGCCAACATCTCTCTTTTATATATTAGCTCTTAATGCAAATCAAAGAGATCAAAAACATAAAAAATAAAGTACTTATAGTAAGTTAAAGACACTGAGGAAGCCCGCAATATAAGGCGTTAGGAGTAGTCAGAATTTTCGAAAAATTCGTCATTTTCATTAAGAGTAATATCTTAAAAATATTCTCTGAAAATTTCACGTTGATCTGATAATTAGTTTTTGAGTTATTCGACAAATAACAAACGGGCACTTCAAAGCGCTTGGGAGAAACTTTAAAGGCGCTTTTCTCAAAATTGTGTTTTTTGAACTGGTGATAACTGTAACTCGAAAACCGCTCAGTGGATTTTAATGAAATTCAATTTATTATTGATCGAAGATTTTTCTTTTTCTGAAATTTCGATTTTTTAAGACCAATTAACTATTGATTTTTTCCCAAAAATTTAGAAAAAAATTTCCTGAGGCCGCCATTTTGTTAATTTAAAAAAAAAATCCTTCGATCAGGCCCAAGATTATCTATTTATAAAACTAATTTTATTTGTCCGATTGATTTTAGATGACTCTCCAAGGACTTGTGGTTGTCACCGCAAGTACCCTTTTTTGGAGCTGGGTTAACACAAACCTATAACTTTGGAAATAAATTTTTTTTTTTGAAATTTTCGTGACTTCAAGTCAACACATTCTATAATAATTCCATAATACTACTTTTGTAAAATAACACGATTTAATAGCAAAAAAAATACTGAAAATTTTCATTTTTTCGTGCCTCTAAATACCCCTAACCCCTTAAACTATAACAGAGAAAAGGCTACGCATTAGTTAAATATGGGGCCTAAGTCCTTTGTATATTGCACTTTGACAGCGATATACATTATGCCATGAGAAATCAAAAATGTAATTTTGATGCATTTGATCTTATGCAGTGGTTTTTTAAACATATGGTTCTCAAGAAAAAATATATAAAACGCATAAAATTTAGTATTATGCCCAAGAATTTAAATTAATTATAAAGTGAAAGATACGGGTTACATATATATTTTTTAATGATAATTTTAGAGAACTGACCGTCGCTCAGGTTTCAATCACTTTTTGTAGAAATTTGGGTCGTACGTCAGCAATAATGCGCCGAATATTCTCTTCCCAAAAGTCAATCGTCTCGGGCTTATATGCGTCGACAAGCGACATCACATAAACCAACAAAAATTAGTCCAGCTACGCATGAAAATACGCCCACCAAAAGTTGCCTTCAATAAATTGATTCTTTAGTGAGCTGTATAGCGCGGATTTAGGCACGAAAAAGTCGTTGAACGTGCTTATATGGCTTTAACAATACGGCTGAATTCATTTTTGCAAACAATTTGTACTTATGTATGTTTCCCTGTGTTCATGGAGCACACAAAACAATGACAGTGAAACAGGATCCAACGACGTCGGCTTGTGGAATCACTTCAAACTATTTTTGTGTTAACATACCCATCTGATGAAAAGTATGTTTCTTTGCTGAACAAATTTGTTTTGTGAAAATCTGGATCTCGTTTTGGAACCATTTACCGAAAGAGCGACGCGCTAAATGGTCTTCGAACCGTGATTTAGATTTTGCTTTGAAACCAAGATTCTTCAGCAAAATTCCAATTGTTGCGAGCGATGGCGGTTGGCCTAACTCGGACCTTCTTCGATACTCTGGTTCACTGCAGCAATAGCGTTACCGGTGTGCACTGCACGTTCTCTCAAAAGATGTGCTTATCCACCAAAGTGCACATAGAGTGAAAGAGATCCACTGTGCCAAGAATTACCGACTTTACCAGACTGTTACGTGGACTGATTGTTAGACGCAGAGGTCGTTGGGCCACTCGAACCAAACCATTACATCGGTAATTAATTTGAGTCTCATTGAAGACTTCAAATCTAAAAAAATACAAAATAGTGTCAGAAGTTCGTTACAGGGCTTGTCCGGAAAGTAATAGGACTGATTTTCTTCCGCCGCGACTGTACTTTGGAGCGTGCGAGCACCGACTGGAATCGGTAAAGAGCGTTCCTAGACAAGAGAGAATAGTACAAGCCGAAAATGCAGCGTTCGTTAGAGCAGAAGTACGCTATTAAATTCTGTGTGAAACTCAGTAAATCTGCGACAGAGACGTTTGACATGATCAAGCAGGCTTACCCAGATGTTGCTCTAGCAAGAAGTGGTGTGTTTCAGCGGCACCAGACATTTTCGGACGGATGGGACAAAGTGAAAGCCATGCTCATTGTCTTTTCTGGTATAAAAGGCATCGTCCACCATGAATTTGTTCCTCCTGGATAAACCGTCAACGTTAAGTTTTACGTGGAAGTCCTCAAGAGACACAAGCGAATGGTCAAACGGGCCGAACAAGACATCGCAGCCGATTGGAAGTTGCACCACGACAACGCCCCGACTCACACCGCCTTTCTTATGAACAGCTACCTATTCAAGGCAGACAGCCGGACGTGACGCCCCGGCCTTTTTTTATTTTCTTACCTGAAAAGGCCGAAGAAAGGGAATCCAAACAACATGCACCTCGGCTCTCAAGGCCGGGGAACGATTTCCGGCGTCGCGGACGCCTTCAACGCCCTTAGAAATCCTGCTGGCAGCACTGCATCGACTCAGAAGAATCCTATTTTGAAAGTTTTTAGTTTTTATATTTCATAATTTGACATTGCAAGATTAACTTTAATACCGCTAATGCATTTTAAAGTTTAATTCAACTCACATTAGTTCAAAATAAAATGAACTAAATTAACGGCATTTTCATTAACCACTCAGGTGTCACTAATGAATTTACCGTCAGCATTCAGAGGCATTCAAGTGCACTAATTTCAACCCATTAATAAAGTGTTAGCAAAACAACTTTTGTTGGTCAACAACAGAAGCCGCGGCAGCAGCAGTCAGACGCCAGTAATTAAATTAAAAAACAAAAACACACAAAAAATAGTAGCATGAATAGGGAAAGATTTATGTATGACATTGTGAATAAAATTTAATTTTCAATAAACAAATAGCACGGCGTTGAAAACTTTAGCAAACAAGCTTTTATAACAGCAAGCACAAAAACAATTAAGCAAACACAATTTTTAACTAAATACATACATACATATTCCATACATATCGGCGTTACTTTGGCTGATAACCACGTGTGCCACATGCCACATGCAGTGCCTTTGTCCGCTACAAACTGCGGCTTCATTCAGCGCTGCTGCCGAAGTCAAACACCAAGCAACGGCTATAACACGCACAACAATAGTTTAACTATACAACTTCTCTTGACAACAAACCACAAAATATTGCCGCAAGGAGCAGGCAATCGCTATGCGGAGCTCTTGAACGCACCAAGCGCTACACTTTTGTGTTGCCTGCGCTGCCTTCTCATTTATCCACCACATGTCCTGGTTGTCGCATCCTGCCTGCATTCGCCTTTCATTTGTACTTTTATATTATGTTCACTTTTAATTGTTTGTGACTGCAATATAAATTAGTATAATAAGAAAATTTTGCGCGCTATTAGGCATTACAACGCGAAGGTACAGCCACAGCCACGTTGAACCATCCTTTTGCATTTTCCCAGCAAATATAAAGATCTATTTTAGAAAACACAGCATCATTACCCGAATTAATGCTCAAAGTCTACAAAACTACTTACTTTCGTTTATGTATATGTTCGTCAGTATGAGTAGATGTGTGTGTGTGCGCGCACTGTACAATATTGTCTATTAACAAATTGATATTTATGTTCGTGCCACATTTGTGCCGCTCAATTGTCACCCCACAAGACAAAAAGAAGTGATACAGGCAAACATTTGCTCATACTCACACACAAAAGTGTCTGCGTAAACATTTGCAAAGTCAATTTGTCAATTGCCATAAATACATACATCGACAAGCGGTGTGATGGGATATTGAGAATGGTGTGAATTTGTTGATCTCATGGTGATTATCAAAAAGTAAGCGCAGAACCGATTACTCTCGATCGAGCATCTTCGACTAAAGTCAATATTAGAATTGGGCGAAAATTAAATATTACAGATGATGGCTTACAATAGGAACCTTTGGTGCAGTATTCCATTGATGGAGAAAAAATAATCAGTACAATAATATTATGTGTTGCATATATAAAAATAATCACCCAGTTCAGTGATATTTCGAATTATTTCACGCTTTTCGCGAGACTATAATTTAAATTTCTTTCCATTGGTAGAGTTTTTGACATGGCGGATCCCAAACCCAGCGCACAACTCTGTGGTGGGATGGTTCACCTTCACACTTTAGCTCGCCTTCAAACAGATTTCTTTGGCTATCCAGAAGATACTTGGTCTAAGAGCGAAAATCGAGAGCTGCTTGAACCACATGTAAAAGAATCGTTTCTGCCCACTCCCCAGTGAATGGCGCTCAGAAAACTTTCCTCACTTGCGTGCACTTCTACACATGGCTCCATCTTCCTAATTTGAACTTCCTACTGCTTCAGAAACAATATTCAATACCAGCTTTTACAAAAAGCAACAAATTTCGGTAAGTCTAATGATTTAAATAACCCGATTACTTACGAACTCACTAGCACTAACATTCCCAAATGTGTAACTTTTGAGTAATAAACACAACTGACAAATTTCACCGATAGCCTGCTGTGTCATTGACACGAAGTACTTTTACCAGCCAATGTTATCGATGCCCACATACTAAATGACACCATGAAAAAATCCTATTGTGTCATAGGTTTGTAAGCGCATTGCATATTAAACCTTCGTAGAGGAAATTGACCATTGACAAAAGTCAAAAATGACACATAAAAAAATTATTGAATAGCATTCATACATATTACCGCATTGCCGCATCGCTATTGTTATTTTTCGATTGTCACTTTGGTTGGTATCAATTGCTTGGCAAACAATAAATTTACCCTAACGTGCATTTTCGTTTTACCTATTTATGTATATACATATGTATGTTACTTTCAATGTTGCAAAAAATGGAAAACAACGGTGCCGTTACATTCACACGTTGATTTAACGACTCCAGCTTCCTCATTTTTAGCGCTTCTGTGCAAGAGTCATTGATAGTGGAAACGCAATTTTTTCAAAATATTTTTTCTCTGTAATTTTTCGGCTTATTCAAAGCAACAAAAACAAAATAATAGTAAAATAGAAGAATTCTTTTTTGAAATTGATATATTTTATCGTACATTCAAAGATTTGCTAAAAGCGTTGGAGAGCAGTAAATCTAAGAAACTATTATTTCTAAAGGCCAATGACTTCAAATAATCCCACAAGGTAGTCTAATGGTTTTAGATCATAACTTTTTGTCCCGGTCTGTTTTAAACAGATGTTGTCAAGTTCAACTTCTCCAAGTTGATTATGGTCGATCTATACCCCTCTCCATTGAGAAAACGAAAATCACCGAGTGCCGCTTGATTTTACTTTTATCGAATATTTTCATTTGAAATCGACTTACATAATATTCTATAATTTTTAACTCAACGAGTATAGTTATAGAAGCTAACAAGTAGTGATTTCATTTATCTTAATTTTGACAGATCAATTTGAATATCAGCTATATAGAGGATATACTATAGTAGTGCTAAAGGGAGTTGTATTTGATCGATAAGCTTTTATGACAGCTAAATTTATTGACGATTTATTTATTTGCTTTTTAGGAAGCAAAGTACGTAATTCCAGCTCGATATCTCTTAAACGAGTAATTTATAGTATCTCCAACGCTTTTTTCTGGCTGTTACGGACTTGGGTAAAAATAGAGAATTTTCAATTTAAATTTCGTGCGACAACCCATTCATCGAAATATTTTTTTCTATATTGGTATGACTGTCAGTGAAATCTGTGCCAAATGTCCCTTAAAAAGTAATCATTAGTATACGCTTGTCTTTTTGAAGTTCATAAAGTATATTCAGTGAAATTTGGTGTACGTAATCAAAATCTCTGATGCCGAAACATTCGGAATATTGGAAAAGACCTTCGGTTATAGTTGTTTGCCACGAGCAAGTGTTTTTGATTTACTCAAAGAGGATCGAAAAGGTGTTGACGAAGAACAACGCCCAGAACGGATATCAAATCAACGTCAATAAAATAAAGGAATTGGTGCTTGAGAACCGACGATTAGCAGTAAGAGATCTTACTAGCATCATTTTAATATCGGAAGAGTCAGTGTAAACCATATTGTAAGATCATTTGGGCCTAAGAAGAGTGAAAGTACGATTGGTTCCAAAATCACAAATTTTTTTCGAAAAATAGTGCACGTCTGTTAAACAATGCTTTCCGACTACGAGGATGTCATAAAATATATTTTTTGACGATGAGTCTTTGATATACGCTTACGACCCAGAAACGGACGATCAATCGGCCAAATATCGGGCCAAGGGTGCAGAAGAAACCACGTCAAAGATTTATGATTATATTGACAGTTTTCTTCGATTATCGAGGTGTGGTGCACTCCGAATTCCTTCCGACTGCCCAAACTGTCAACAAAGAATACTACTTGAGTGTTGTGCGTTGATTGTGGGACCTATTTGCAAAAAGAGGCCGGAATTATGGACTAACAAACCATAATCTTGGTTTATGCATCACCATAAACCATGTATCCGCCTGATTTACCTCCGTGTGACTTCTGGCTCTTCAGCAAACTCAAACGATCGCGCCGGGGGAACCGTTTTGAGTCAATTGAAGACAATAAACGTGAATCGCTACGCGGATTGAAAGCTATTCCAGAAATTGACTTAAACAACTTTTTCGAGTATTGGAAAAAACATTGGCGTAGGTTCTTCTTTATAAACTGAAGTTCGATGCTTTTATATCTCCGAGTTTGTCTTATTGGAAAATAAAAGTCAGTTTCCACATCTCAGTAAACGAGGATTTGGCGGAAGGTTGATATTTAAAAAATGTTAAAGTCTAATTAGTTCGTATATAAGTAGCTACATAGCATCAAGTTGGTTTTAAACTCACCCCACTCCTCTTTTTCTGCAATAGTTATAACAAAAAAATTAATAAAACATTAAATTTAAGGGATTATATTATCTGACAATTAATTACAAAAAATCATTAAGATTTCTCTTAGTATTTAATAAAATAATATTGTGTTATAGAATCCACACTAAAAGTGCTGAACACACTTAATGTGATTCTTAATAAGACAGCCTGATTTCATACAAATTCAATTAAATGTAATTTTCTAATTAAATCATTACTTCCATTTATTTCTTAAATGGGTGGTGATTTAAATACAACTACACATTTATACAATACGTAAGTGGCTACAAAAAACATTCATATTTCAAAGTCAACTGGATAGTATGTGCGAATGTGCCTCATTGTATGTAATAATTCCCACCGAAATTAAGGTATGGGAGTGGCGTTATAAATATACTTGTACATATGCATTTATAGGTTGATATCTACATGTGCAAGTATTGTTAGGAGTGTTGTATAGACACGTATAGAATTTCTACAAATAACCGTTCATTACACAATTGAGCTTTAAACAGCCCATAAGGCGCTTTCAACACTTGTCGACTAACATAAGAGTATTTAATAAATAATAGCTACAGGTAACCAATAGAAATATGTGCACATATCTTCATTTAAATAAATATTTCTATCATGAGACCCAGTACCCACAAACATTGAGGCCTGTAGAGTTTACACTCCTATTTGAATTATTAATGTGCGGTGAAGTAAAATGGCATTTATTTTTTACCTTTGGCAACTATAAAGTGCATACATTTATACACAGAAGTTTGCGCAAAAACATGTCTTGCCGATTGGTCACAATGAATTTTTGATTTGCAAATATATTATACGGATTTTTGTTACGAGTAGGGTAAAAGAGAAATCACAGTCTGAGCTTCAAATGAATCGTACGTTCAATTAAAATTGCGACAGAGAATAAAGTTGCTTAGATATATTAATACTCAGCGCTCAGAATATCAGAGTTACAAACCGATTTTTCTCAAAAACCAAAGAGAGCAGAGAGGAATCCCACATGCAGATTTTAAATCACTTTGTGGTACAATGTTCATGTTTTTTGTTATTTGAAATAAAGTCAAATATACTTAATACCATTTTACTAAATTCCACTCTTCTCTCTCTAATATACTTTATGAAGCAATGCTTAGTACACTTTTTGTAAAAATAAATTTTTTTAATTCTTCGTTCCGTAATCAGCAAACATCTTAGATGTCATAAAATGTGCTATTTGCTTAACTCTCCACAAAAACCATTCAGCTGGAAAGGTGACAATTGCCATAGCAAATGAACAAGAGATTTGATTTTTTAAGTTGGCACTTTTCTTATTTTTATTGCAATGGCACATTACTACAACAACGATTTGTTTGTTTGCTTACCTTTCTTCATACCTACTTTCGGTACATACCTCTATGCGCACCTACCGCCAATTTGCCTATACCTTTGCCGTCAACTTACCTTTCAGTTTGCCTACCAATTTACCTCCCCGAATTGCTATTTACCGTCTTTTGCCTTGTAATACCCAAAACTATCATTTCGCCATGGGTATGTCAGTTTGAAAAGTTTTTGTTTTGAAAATGATTAATGCTAAATGGATTATGTCAAATTGCGTAAATGTCATGCTGCCAATTTGTTTGAATCCATTGTTGCTGTGACAAATCGGCTGAAGTATGTGTCGAAAAAAAAGATGCAGAAGTATTTGTTCAAATAAATTGAATCAGTATGAATATACATACATATCTCTATACATATGTATATGTATGTACATACATATGTATATGCAATAACACACATAGTAGTACGAATATCTTAATATAAATATGTATATGCAAATTGCATACTCTAGCCATGTATCTCAATATTATTGATCCTCAATTAGGCGATTCACAGTATCTTACTTAGCTTCCATAAACTGGATATTATACCCAATTATTTAAATAACGCCGAACTTTTTACTTTAGTCATCTTAATTGTATCAACTTGATTTCTCTTTAAAATGCTTAAAATTTAATACAATTTTCACACAGCGAAGTCGCAGAAAACTACCGATGATCTTGCAAAGTAGGGCACCCTTCACTTAATTGGAAGTGAGTCTGTTCTCTGGACTACTTGTTCTTGGCAAAGCCAATCTCGCCCAAGTTTAAGTTTTCTAACTAGATAATGTCTAATAGATCCATATGCTGTGCGCCTAAATTTGTAGTCAAATTCTCCTTGCCAAAGATGCATTCAGGACGGCTATTGTCCGGCTTTTTCCAGAGTGAGACTAAAAAATTCTTGCGGTATTTTCGCTAGTTGGCGCTGAAAGCGCGTAGTTCTAGTTTTATTCGTCACATCGGGTCATGCTATACCTTTTTGGAAAACTCATTTCACGCGCTAACACGTGTTTGATTGATTGTCGTTTCTTTTAAGTCGTTCGTGAGTTATAGCGTCGCAAACATGGAGCAAAATAAAGAGAAAATACGGCATATTTTACAGTACTACTACGATAAAGGCAAAAATGCATCTCAAGCCGCCAATAAAATTTGTGCAGTTTATGGACCCGATACAGTTTCCATTTCCACCGCACAACGATGGTTTCAACGTTTTTGTTCTGGTGTAGAGGTGGTCGAAGATGCGCCACGCTCCGGAAGGCCTGTCGTCGAAAATTGCGATAAAATCGCTGAATTGGAAAGAAGGAGACCGGCATAGTAGTCATCAAACCTTTATAAACCATTTGAAAAACCTTGGAGTCACTAAGAAGCTCGATGTATGGGTGCCACATGAGTTGATTCAATAAAAATACCGCAGACTTTTTTGACAACCCAATATCTCTGTACACCTACGACGAACAAATCGAGGTGGCTGGGAGATATATGTATTACACATTTTAACAAATGTATGATAAGTTCACCTGGTGATCCATTTTTAGAAGTTTTTGATGAACAAAATGTATCAAGTTATCCAAGTGAGATCCGTTGGTTACGAGCAACCCTACGATCGAACCTAATATAAGGCACAATGTTTCAGAAATTGTATATCAAATGGAACATAGTATGATTTTTCCTTCCCTCTTTTAGACCTTGATATGAATATGGATAGTTAGAGTTTGGAAAAGCAGGCGACTCAAAATAAGATAAAAATCTATACATTACATTCTATATTTCTAAGTTCTTTTGAGTACTATAAGTGCCGTAAAACCTTTGTGAAATGACGCGTAGACATATAAGGAAGTTTGTATAGTTACGGCTCTTTATCATATTCTATTCCGAAGTTCGGATCTTCTTCAGCAGGAGTTGCAACCTGCGGAGAAAAATACGAATATATAAATATACATATGTGATCTTGAAATACCCTTAAGAGTGGGTTTCTTCGGTTAAAAAACAGCCTTTTTTCGACAATTCCTTTCCATTTAAAAAATGAAATATTTTATTACAAATTTTTATTGTTACAAAAATACACTATTAACAAAAAAATTCTGAAATTTTTGAGAAAAAGAATTTGAAACTCGGCCATTGCGGCGCCATTTCCGGTGACCCCTCGGAAAGAAGATGCCCGCGTTGGCAATATAACTCCTTACAGGATCACATAAAGTGAAAAAATACGTGTTTTAGTTAAAACCTTAACCCAGAACTTGGATGAAGAAAAAAAGGGAAAATTGGACTTTTGCAGACATTTTTACAAAAAAAATTAAAATGCGAATTTCTTTTTTTCAAATAGTTGTTAACGGAAAAAAAACTTTCGTCCAAATCTTTAAGGATTGAATAGTATTCGAGAAATTTTGCCAACCGACTTCAAAAATATAGTTTCGAGAAAATTGGTTTTGAAGACGGCGCACTTAGCCTAGCTAGCCTCGAGAGCACAAGTTCTCAAGGCTGTATCTCCGAAACTATTACTCCGATCAACTTGAAAACTTAGGACAATATTCTAGAAGTGTTGCAGAATTTACTAAAGCTAAGATAAAAAAATCAATTTTTTGAAACCCGTAAACCCAAACGCCTCAATACGTAGCTCGGATTATTGCTATATTCAGACAAAAATATACTCATATCTATCAGATTACGATCTTACAATTCGAAAATTAAAACAAAAATTTTTAGGCAAATGAATTATATGAGTGAGTAAATTTCATACTAAAACTTATTTTTCCATTTCGCACGGAATCAATATTTAATTTAACAGTTTAAAGTGGTAACTACAAGGTCCTTCAAATTTCTGTTGCAATTTCAATGAACTTTTTTTAAATAATCTACTTCCACCAGCTGCGGTTTTCTTCACTGTATATTTCCTCAAGTTAAACTAATTAAAACAATTAAATGTGGAAAAATATGGGATGTCTAACATATGATTTACAAGACAGAATTACTCGTAATTGTGGTAAACGAGGAAAAAGTAACGCAATGCCTTTAAAAATTAACTTTTTTTCGAAAACCAGCAGAAACTAGGCGATAGAAAAATATTCCTCTGCTACTTAATAATAATTGATATTTTCAAAACGAAAGGCATTTACATACATACCTGCATTTAAGCAAAAAAGCGGGGAAAACGACTTGCGGTTTATGGAAATAAATAAAGAAAAAAAGTTCGCTGGCACCTTTCACGAAGCTAGTTAAAACAATGACATGCAAAGGACATCAATTATTCAATGTTGCAACTTGCGACTGCATAACTGCCGACTACCTTACCCGCAAGGCTAAAAGTGAAAAAACTGAAAAAAGGCAGAAAGAATATTTAAGTACTAAGTTTTTCAATGTTGCAGTAACAATTTTTTATTATCCAATGCTTTATTTTTGTATGAACGAACTGACTTATTGACGACGGCTGTCAGTGGGAATTCAATGTGCCGATTTGTGGTTGAACCAGCTGAGAATGTACTTTGTGGTCGACATATGGCTTGTTAGACCGTATGCCGATATGTAATTTTACAAAAAAAAATACTGCATTATTTACAATGTTGCCGCACAAAAATTAAATAAATCACTTTGCGTGTTGCATAACTATGAAAGTTTAGTATTTTTTCACACTTGGCTAACAAAGTTGCTGATTTCTAGTTGTCAATGGTTTAATGTTACAAACCAGAGGTTTAATAGTTGTTAGTGTATAAATTGCATAGCTGAATAAAAACAAGGAGTTGTTTGTTGCTCTGCATGTATTTTTTGTACATTTAAACACCTTGTGATCTCTACTCTTTGCATCCTTACTAAAATTCAAACGTGGAGATATCTAAATTTACAGTTTACAGAATGTCCTGCTTTACTCAATAAATAACTTGTCAAAGAGTTTAACGCGAAAGAAAAATGTTCTAGTGACATTTGTAGTAAATTCCCGAACTTAATATGGAAAAGCTGAAAGGAATATTTGATACAGAATAGAAATGAAAGACTTCGTAAGGGATTCATGGACAACTTTGATGTTGATAGTCAAAAAATTTTCTAGGTAACCATTAATCTCTGTAATTCTGTGGATAAATTTTTTCAAAGCTTTGGAAATAATAGTAAACAGAGAGAGAGAGGTTCAAACAGGTTCTACAAGTGATAAAAACATTTTATCAAGGTTGTTGAGATCGCAAAATGATGGGAAATTACCCCTTGTCCTTGAAAGGATACTTTTATCAAGAGAATTATAAAAGGAAAGCTTACAAAAGGCATTTTGTTGAAATATACATAATAAAGAGAGATCCATTTCGAGGTAGTGCCCCACTTCTTTAAAGAAAAAACGTAGAAACTTCAAATTTGAAGGGGATATAATCATTCGAAAGAACATTCTTTTTCATTACATTTTTATTTCTTTCAAAAGTTGGCCGCGACTACGTCTCAGACGGTGCATCTGTTGAGTCCAATTTTTTCGACTGGTAACTAGCGAATGACACGCAAGATATTTTGCTCCAAGGCCTGATTCGAAGCGGGATTGTTCGCATAGACAGTATGCTTTACATATCCCCATAGAAAAAGTCTAACGGTGTGATATCACACAATCTTGGTGGCCAATCGACCGGTCGAAAACGTGAAATAATCTGAGCACCGAAGTGTTCTCTCAATAAAGCCATAGATAGATGCGATGTATACGAAGTGGCGTCGTCTTTTTTAAACTAAATGTCGGCGAGATTACAAGCTTCAATTTCAGGCATCAAATAGTCGATTTTTGTGACGCGATAACGGTCGCCATAGACGGTTACGTGCTCTCCGTGATCATTTTTGAAGAAATATGGACCGAAAGTTCCACGGGCCGGCAAATCGCACTAAACCGTGGTTTTTTTTTTTTGATGATATGTCAGCTCTTGAAGCTCTTCGGGTTCCTCTTGTTGTTCCTTTGAGCCAGAAATGGGCCTCATCGCTATAAAAAATTTAGCTCGATAAAAATTGGATCTTCTTGGAACTTTTCAAAAGCCCTTAGAGTGAAGCGATGTCGCCTGGAATGCTCGAGCGGATTCATTTCTTACACAAACTATACTTTGTACGCTTTTTATTTAAGATCTCGACATAAAATGCGCCAAGTCATTCCATACGTCAGTCCCAGTTGCACCGAACGACGTCGAATCGATTTTTCATCGTATTCGTGTACACTTTCAACTGCGGCTGCTATGTTTTCTTCACTGCGTACTGGAAGTGGTGTACTTGGTCGAATATTATCCAATAATGAATACTAGGTCTCAAGATGGATGATGGTGTAAATGTAAATTATGTGCATGATGAGTACGAGGTTTGACAATTAAGTAATGAGACTGATTTTATTGCCGCGCTTGTGGTAAGCCTGTGACCTTGAAATTCCCTTTCTATTTTTTCGTCTGTCTGTCGGTTTTTTCTCTTAAATAAACACTAAATAAACATACATGTCCATTTGCGTACAACAGTGATTTACTTCCATGGAAATATTTTGTACTTTTTTGTACTAATATGACTGAAATAATTCTGTCCGAAATTTGACAATTGACAACACGTAGAAATGACAGTGTTTCTAAGGAAATGAGATAGTCGCCTAACTAGTTGGGCATGTAATTTTTACTAGTTGTAAAATAGTTTAAAACAACTTAATACAGGGAATATGCAGATTCATATATACTATATACATTCAAACATATGTACATATCTGCACGCACACGTGGCTGTGCGACTTCCATTGATAATTTTCGTATCCCTGGTAATCTGTGCACATGCTGCTACTTCTAATAAATTACACCCTCCAGCTGCACTAATTTATGGGTGCGAAATTTGCACACACTTCCACACAGCAGCAACGCACCGTCGTTATTATTTCTCAAGCAATTGTTGTTGCTTTTCACACATGTAGTGTCAGAAACTCAGTTGTTGTGCACTGCTGTCATTATTATAACTTGGACTACCAAATACGCTTGTGCCATATTAGAACTGCCCTGCCAATTTGCTAGAATGACAGAGCACGCCAACAACACCAAAAGCAAGCACCCAAAAATTTGCAGTCACCCTCAACCATATAGAAATTTTTAAATCAAAATAAACGCCCACAATTTGGCAGGAAATTCTAAGCTTGTCACCAGGCATTGTGCCTGCAGTGTGTGTGCATGAATGGGTGAATAAATCAAAATTCTCAGCAAGCTTGCCTGTACGTGTTCGTATGTCTCCACGTTTAACTATGTGTGTTTACCCACCCAACGAGTAGCTGGCCGATCTTGACAGGCGAAAGTCCATAAAAACGCTGAACATTTTAAGTATTCGATACATTTTCCCAGTCTCTTCGACTTGCATACAGAAACACATATACGCACAACACTACACCGTGTGTATAATAAGCCTGCTTTGCCAATTATGTGAGTCAACTGACATTTGAGCTATTGGTGTCGTTTTCCCAACAATAAAACTGTTTCAGGACTGCAGAAGCTTCAACATTGTACAGCGCAGTGTTGTTGCTGTGTGATGAAAGTTATTTGTCAAAGTGCATTCAATTGGAATAATTTTGACACATGCGCATACAATTCTTAATTTGGATGCACAGATGCTTGAGTCAACATCAGAAACACGGCTAATTTGAAATTTGACAAGTTTGTACTTTCTTTGTCTAATTAGTTTTTCCGAAGAATAGGTAGTACGTGAATATTGACCATGATTTTCATGATTTCGTGATATGGAATTATTCGTGGATCTATTTCATACATTTTCGACGACAAATCTCTGTTTCTTGTGCTATACGATTACTTAATTTAGCTTTGATATCTTAAGTAATGACAGATTTATACCTTATAAAGTAAACCTAGGAGTAGTATGGACCTATTTAATCTATTTTAGGCACAAGGATACACGAGAAATTATTAGAACGTTTTCTGAATTTCAATAAGACAACTCACTTCAACCTTAAATTTTTAACTCCATTTTATGGATTTCGACACAAGTGTTCATTATTATCAGAAAAAAGTTTTCTTCGAAATTCATAAAATTATCTCGCAGACTAACCTATCTTCCTCTTCTTTATTGGCCGAGTTTACAACAGCGCGCCAAACGTTTTTCTTTTTCGCTGTTTGACTAAAATTGGAGATTCCAAGTATAGTCAGGTCCTTCTTCCCTTTCTTCTTTTCAACGGAGTGGAGGTCTTCCTCATCCTCTGCTTCCCACGGCAGGTACTGCGTTGAATACTCTCAGATCTGGAATGTTTTCATCCATTCGGCCGACATGAGCTAGCCAGCGCAGCCTCTATCTCTTAATTCTCTGAACTATGTCAAAGTCTTCGTATATCTCGTACATCTCATCGTTCCATCGACTGCGGTTTCCGCTCTTAACGTTGACTCATCAGATGCTGTCATCAGATGCTGTCTCTGCACCATATAGCAAGACGGGGATGATGATTGACTTGTTGAGTTTGGTCTTTGTTCGTTGAAAGATGACTTTACTTCTCAATTGCCTACTCAGTTCGAAGTAGCACCTGTTGGCAAAAGTTATTTTGCGTGAAATTTGGGTGGTGGTCTGCCGGTTCCAAGATAGACGAAATTATCTACGACTTCGAAGTTATGACTGTCAACAGTGACGTCGGAGCCAAGTCGAGAGTGCGACGACTGTTTGATCGATGCTTCGCTTCCTTTTCCAGTCTGGAGAAAGCAGAGCAGCGCGCTTGGTGAGGCCAAAGATATCAATATCATCGGCGTGCACCAGTAGCTGTACATTCTTATAGAAAATTGTAATTTCTCTATTTAGCTCTGCACCTCGTATTATTTTCACTAGCAATAGATTGAGGAAATCACACGATAATCTCCTTGTCTGAAACCTTACTTTGTATCGAACGGCTCGGAGAGCTCCTTTCCGATCCTGACGGAGCTTTTGGTGTTGCTCAACATCACCTTACAGAGTTGTATTAGCTTTACGGGGATGCCAAGTTCAGACATAGCATACATATGAAGTTAGTTCCTTTTCATGGCATCGAAGGCGGCGCTAAATTGACAAAGAAGTGGTATGTGTTCATCTTCCTTTCACGGGTCTTTTCCAAGATTTGGCGTATGGTGAAAATCTAGCCAATTGCATATTTTCAGATTTTCTAGGTCAAAAGCCACACTTATAAGGTCCAACTAGTTAACCATCGATTTAAGTCTTTCAAATAGTACACTAGATGCGATGTTGAGGAGGCTTATGCCACGGTAATTGGCGTAGACTGTGAGGTCTCCGTTTTTGTGCATTGTGCAAAGCACACTTAAATTCCAATGGTCGCGCATTTATTCGTCCGACCATATTCTACAAAGAAATTAATGTATGCTTCTTATCATTTCTCCGCCGCCGTGTTGATCTCTACTTTCGTTAAAAAGTCAACCGTAAGCACCGGGGTTCACATATTCGATATATGGATGCTTGAAAGTGACATACAGTCTGTCAAGTATGAGCATGGTCGACTTTCCCGACAGTTAATGAAAGATTTCCTTCGCGAGCCGATAGAGGGAAGCTTTGCCCTTGATGCATTCTCAACAAAGGTTCAGTAGTCGTTGATCTTTTGAAAGAGAATCACGTTAAACGCCATGAGTGCTAAGCACGCGTCGCGCTACGAAGCTGTGTTCCTTTGCATCCACCCGAAAGGTCCCAAAATGTCGCAATCAGAGGTTGCTAAATACATATATGAGAAAGTCGAAGGCCTTTGTACAGAAGTGGATACATTGATACATACTGGCTACAAATGTCGATGATTTACCAGAGCGTGGTTCGATAGGAAAGTGAACAAAAAAGATGAAAAAAGAATAGTGAAACTGTTTTCGCGGAATCCTGCTTTAACACTGCGGCAAGGACAAGCAAAATTAATGGCAAAAGGTTTAGACATATCCTACGAAACTATCAGAACCCTTCTTCATAGTCATGATCTGAAACGGCGCAACACACAGAAGAAGCCTCTGTTGACTGAAAAACTTGTGACAAAGCGACTCGCTTGGGCGCATGAAAATAGTATTGATAGAGATTTTGAAAATGTCATTTTTACTGATGAATGTTCTATATGGGCACGTTCTGTTCTCACGCGAGCCTGGTCAACTTCCACCAATAGGCTTGTTCAGCGGACCGTAAAACATGGAATAAAGATGCATCTTTGGGGCTGCTTCTCAAAGCAGGGATTCGGCACTTTGTCCTTCTTTACTGGCAGCCTAAATGCCGAGAAAATGATAAACATCTACAAAAAGGCTTTACTGCTATCTGCCAAATGATGGTTCATCAGAAAAAATGAAGATTGGATTCTGCAGGAGGACAACGATCCTAAACACCGCAGCAAGCTCTGTACTCAGTGGAAAACTCAATCTGGCATCGTTACATTGGATTGGCCGTCGCAGTCGCCCGATGCAAACCCTATTGAAAATGTGTGGGCATATATTAAGCAGAAGCTTCGTGGAAGACGCATATTTGAGGCAGTTGCCTTGCGAAATTCGTCGGATCTGGAGATCCTTGCGACTAGAATACGCCGCCAAATTAGTAGAAAGCATGCCTTGGAGATACCAGGCAATTATCGACGCCGGTGGTGACTGGACATATTATTGACCAGATTGCATCATTGTCTGTAATGTGTACAATATATATATATAAATATAAACGTTTCATAAAATATTTTTTTTTTATAAATTAACACGACCACGCTCTTACTTGACAGACTGTAATATATGTGTGCCGTTTTTAACCATTACTAGGGTGTTATTGGACTATAGTTCTCAAAGAAACAGAAGTCGAGACCGACCGAAAAAAATATCGGTACTAATAAGTCGATGCTGATGTCATCTATTTTTTATAGAAAGATTTTGTGGTCATTTATTTGTCAGAGTAAAAGAACACCAGCTACTTTTTCAACTTTAATATTATATTTTTACCATTTGAATGTGCATGTATTTGGAGCACATTCGAAAAAGCTATTACAAACATTTTCCATTATCAGATAATGCATTTCTAATCCAAATAATCAAAAACACAGGACATCCTGGCAATCTTCTATGTTGCATGTGCACGTACGTATAGAGGCAAACCTTCTAAAAGTTCGAAAGGACATTGCCCCAAAAGGCACAGGTGCAACTAATATATATGTATATATGTATAATTATACATATATGTATGTGTACACCAAGAAAAATACTCTATTCAAATGGAATGGCATATGTGAATTAGAGATATTTAAAGATTACAGTATGAATAGCAAAAATAACATTCGATATATCTACATACGTGTAGGTATGTGTACAAAAATGAAACTAAAAACTTTTATTAGCCTTTATTCAAAGGAAATTTTAAAACATTTAAAAACAGCTCAAATACATTATTATTGTCGGCAAATGCAATACAAATTCTCACACTTCCTGTCGCAATCGACAATAAAGGCAAGGACTCACGTTTCTTTAATGAATGGATAGAGAAAAAAGAATTGCAAAATGACTACTTTTTGTTCTATTGGTTGAAACTATTTTTTCGCGCACCAAAACGTGGGAGAATCGTCGCAAACAATGTGTGCACTGGGCGACCAAACATATCTACATACAACGTACTCGCACAATGTACTCGTAGGGATACAGGATACGCAATTGGATTTTTTGGGTGCTTGACACAAACAAGTGCAGACGCAGCACTTTGAGTTATTCGATACGGCCACGCAAGCAACAAAAAAAGGGATAATAACGAGGCTAATAGACGGTATCAAATTTAACTCGTGCACCATCGGCTGCAGCTCCTCAATGTAGCAACAATAATAAGCCAGCAACAGAATGTCTATGGCACCAACAGCAGATAGTCATCTTGATTCAAAAAGTTCCAATGTCCTCCAAGCCCAGCAGCGCACATCCAAACTTATAGTAATGTGTTGAACACTGAAGACGCAAGGCAACTGAGGTGAGGTAATTGTCTACTTGACGCTGACATTGAGTGTCCTTTTACCATGAGAAGCAATGCCAAGCAGAATGATGTCTGCGAAAGCATTTGAAAGTGCGTGTGTGTTTGTTATTTTATTCACTATCTGGCAATTGAGGTTAAAGAACCTGCGATTTTCATACCTCAGTGGTTTCCTTTTCATATTTGGCCGCTGTTGTTGGTCCTCTTCAGCTGTTTATTCTTCATTTTTTCATTCATATGCAAGTGCTTAACTCTTCCACTTGTTATGCTCTTAATATATAAATGTTATTGTGGTTGGTCTATGCTTGCGTGTTACATAAACTATTTTCATTCATTCTATAAATTCAGCTGACGCTTCACCAGATGCAGGAAATGTGCTGCAGGAAGGATTACAAGGATTAAATGTGAGCGTGTTGCAGATGCAATGAAGCATTTACTGCAGACAAGTGACAGGTTGTATAGTAAATATATTTATAAGTACAAATATCCAGTATCAGAATAAGTTTAATTAATTAAATAAAAAACCCTTGTGAGTCGCATAAGCATAATTGTTATCAATGGCTCCTTGTTATGAAGTTCTGAGTTTAAAGAGTAACATGGGTTTCACGGCTTCAAAAAATCGGTTTTTTTTAATATCTGTTTTTGATTCAATAATATTTCTAGAATATTTTCCTACATGCTCAAGTTGATCCAAGTTGGTAACAGTTTTGGAGATCCAGCCTTAATAAGAATTTTAAGAACTTAAAACTTTAAACGCGTCTTTCTTGAAACTGTGCTTCCAAAGTCGGTTGTCAAGATTTCTCGCGAATTTCACACAGATATTATTTACAATGGCTTGAACGAAGGATTTTTTTCAATTATAAATACTTAAAAAAACTTGTTTTGTAAAAATGTCTACCAAAAGTACAATTATCACTTTTTGTTCTTCGGACAATACCTAGTTTATGGTCTTTTCTACACGTATTCTTTTTCATTTTACTTCAGTTGATCTTGTAAAAAGTTCAACTGCCAACGCCAGAAGCGACTTCAAATTACCGAGTTTTTAATATCTTTCTTTGAAAATTCCACAATATTTTTGCAACATACATAAGTATATTTGAAATAATAGCAACATATTTTTTTATGAAAAAACGAATTATTAATAAGTGAGGAAAGGCTAAGTTCGGGGGCAAGCGAAATTTTTATGCTCTTGCACCTTGCCAGGGAAATACCTTAAAATGCAAAACTTCATCCAGAGCTTCAGAATCGAAGCAATTATATACATATAATTGCTATATATACATACACACATAACTTATACATTGAGCGAAATATTCGACAAAAGATTTGTTTGAAAAACGAAAATCATGTTGTATATGGGAATCGGGAGTAGTATCGACCTGATTTTATCTATTATTGCCAATATTACATATTGTACTATTAACATGTAAAATGTTCCCTGTTCATAAAGGGGTAGCCTGCTTTAGAAGCTTCAAAAAATCGATTTTTTTTTTGCATAAATCTCTTTAAAAATAATCGAAGAATATATCCCCAAAGTTATAGATTAGAATTCGGCAAATTTTCGAAGCTAGAAGGGAAATAGTAATAGAGTGTCTAGCTTCTTCTTCTTTACTGGCGTAGACACCGCTTACGCGATGACAGCCGAGTCAACAATAGCGCGCCAGTCGTTTCTTCTCTTCGCTACATGGCGCCAATTGGATATTCCAATAGTGTCTAGCAGATATTATATATTAGCGCTTGGACAAAAAGCGAAAACCTTGACGCACGATTTCTCAGTTTTGCATTTTTACGATTTTTCTTAATTGGCGAACAGGATAAAAAAAAACTAAACGTCGCATGGCATTGGGGCAAAGTTTATTATCTTTGGCATTAAATTACCTTCTATTTTTTTTAATTTTTTTTTAGTTTAACTAGAAGATAAATTATTAAAAAATATAAATCTTTTTGAATTTTTTGCTTCCGATGGAAACTGCGACCTGCATCCTGCTCGCCGTACGACAAATGTACATGCGAGATGTATCGGGCAATTGCTTCCCAAGGGCAGAATATTAAAGATTTCGTATCCAAAAAATTCCAGAAATTTCGCTTTAATCAATTATTTCTTTTCTTCCCGAAAAAATCCTCAAACTCGATTTTTTTAAGTCTCTAAACCAGGCTCCCCCCTTAAGGTACCTCACACACGTTCACCAATTTTATGGAGTAAAGTCACCTGATGTTATATGTTTGTTATATGGAGGCTAGGTCAAGTTTTCGACCAATTTTACACATTTTAGGCGCAAGGATACACTGGTATGAGTAAAACACCCTCTCTCAGTTTATTTGCGATAACTCACATGTTGGCCAATATATGCGGTATAAAGTATCTGGAAGTTCGAAAATCGTATTTAGTTATATATTTATCGCACATTTAGAAGTTTACCGGATTTTTGTTTTTGTAGCTTGAGTGGTTTAGGAGATACTGCGATCCCCTATGCCAAATTACTCCCATTTACTTGTCACCTCTTGCAAAGAAACCCGTGAATTAAACTTCATATCCCTTATTTTGCCCGAGAAAGCCATTTAAACTCTTAAATTATCTAACTCGGCCAGTTCTCGATTTCTGAATTCAAAAATCGGATATGGAAAACCTATTAGAAGTAGTAATAAACTATATTTTTTATTTCTATGTACATATGTTTATATAGACGTTCATTTTCGTGGTATTCTATGATGTAATAGACGTAAGCGGTTACTTAGTCTTCTTCGCGGATTTGTAAACCCTGAACAGGGAATACTAATATTGCCACGAAGTTTATAACATTCGGAAGGAAACCTCAGATACGATAAAAAGTATATACATATATAAATAATCAGAGTGAAACTAGTCCACCGATTTTATGAAATCTCGGTCTAAAATTGTGCACACGTCCTTTTATCTCCAATAGACTGCCCGGCGGAGCATTCCCACACATGGTTGCGAGTTTGGAACCCGCCATGTAAAACACAAATAAACCAAGGAAAAGGAACTACAAAGAAAAAATATAATCCTATATCGACATATTAAAAAACTTTTTATTTTAAAATTCCTGGTATTTTTAAAACATGTGTTGGTGAAACAATGTCGTTCACTGAGAAGTTAAACTTTAAAGGGTGTTATTCGAACAAATTTTAAGTAGGACTTAAATATATTTTTTTCGAACAAAAACATCAAATAAAATTCGGAATATGGATATGGATTACCGAAAAGTGTATTTGACCAAGATAGCTGACACTTGAATACTGACTTCAAATAAAATGTGTAAAATGGGTGACGTGCGAACTCAAAATCGATCATATTGAATAGAAAAAAGCCATAAATGGCTTCAAACTAGCATATCATTTAACGTTATAAGGCCCAGAGTGCAAAATACGAAAGTAAAGTGCTGTTTAATCAAAGCAATGCTTAGGCTTAGAAGTTAATGAAAAGGACAAAGTCCTTGAAAAGAAAGTTTATGTCAATGAAGATATTACTGCGGAAATCAAGACTTATTTTAAAGCATTTTTTTTTTTGTAACCCTAATTGATATGAACTTTTCGGCCTGTCTGGTGAAGTAGTAGTTTAGGGTTAGCAACTCAGCGTACTATTTTGTGGAAACTCTACTTTGTTTACTCCATTGCTACGTTTACTGTTTGCCATTTTTAGTTCAGTTAATGAATTTGATGTAAGTTTGATTAACCTGATTGTAAGCAGTTTTTCTCAATTTGCTTAACATTTTTCCATCAAAAACAACAATAAAATTGAACATAAACTTATTTATATATCTTTGCAAGTCGCTATTTATCGATTTCAAGCCGTTAAGGCCCCACTGACATATATAAAAAGGCATACATACATACATATAAAATTCTCCATTTTTATAGTTTTAAGAGAATACAAATGTTGCGTGCCTTTGCCTTTCGTATTAAAATGTAAGTATTTATTAATGTCTCGATGTACTCGTAAGTGCATAGAAATATGGCTACAATTATATTAACTCTAGTCAAATATGCTGTTCATTTGTATGTGGCTGAATAACTGTGCGTGCATTTACCACTATTGAAACATTCAACTAACTATTTATGGCTTTAAATTAAATTCCCATTATATACAATTCATTTTAGTTAATACGGCATTTGTATACGGACACATTTATAAGTATATTAGGCTTATAATTTGTATTTAACCAACCGCGACTATTTTGAATGCAACGCAATGAAAACCACATTTCCAACTGCTTCGACAATGCAATTATAATCTAACCCTTTTATTTACTTTTTACTTTTGTTATAAACGCATATGTGTTTGAGTGAATATGTATGGGGTTTCATTGTAGTAAAATTATAACTTACAATATAAGCATGAAAATAATATGTCGCAGTTGTAAACGACCTCATTATAGAGATGCGTGGAATACAAAATTTCGATTTTAAATAGAATTGGTATTTTCATATACTCGTACCATATGTAGTTTTCAACATATTTCACCAAATGAAGTTATTACATAAATTGCTGTAAAATTTGGAAGTACCCAAAAAACGCACTGACATTTGTTGGTGTAAAATTAGTGAGAAAAGTAATTATTCTCCAATATTATATTCTAAAATTTTGGTATCTATTATTGGCAGCGAGAGCTATAAATTCATTTTAGTCTTTAGCAAACCTCTATTAGTATTCGAGATAGTAGCTATATAGATTATTTACGGAGAAAGTAAAAAATATATATATACTATGGATATATTTAATTATTCGTCGAATCTATCAAAAAATTGAAAACTGAAATTATTTCCAAAATTGTAAGAAAATTAACTAGTTTATGAAAATATTCGTGAAATGATTGGTAAAACCAGTTATTGTGTCGATTGACTTGCACACGTTCAAAATTGAAAACAAAAATATAAATAATTCAAAAATATTCTACTCTTTAATATTACACTTTGAAGGTAGATTATTATATTTCGTGTTTTTCCATGATGCATCTACCATTCCATCTACATGTTATGCTTAATAAATTTTCGATAAGAAAACGCCCATGGCGTATGTAGGTATTTTGCTAATGGATAACATATTTTTTCAAAAAGTTAAAAAAAAAATATGAATTGACTTCATTTCTAATAATAATGTTAAAGAATAGAACTTGCCTCTTCTTTGCTCTTTGTTCTTTTGCTGCCTCTAATACTCGTACATATACTTCTTTCTGATTCTCTTTCTCTGTTCTCTTTCATAAGTCCATCTTATGACATTTCTAAAGTAATGTTTTAAAATTAAAAAAGTTTTGTGTTTCCAATGAAATCATGGCTAAGGAATCATTGAAAATATTACAGATACATTTTTGGAAAGCTACCGTATCATGTATCAAGTATTGGAGTGGCTCAAAGCGTTCTGTAAAGGTCGTGAAGCCATCCAAAACTTGCCTCATGCGAGTTGTCAAACTACACCTCTTGATGACGATAACATGAAAAGGTTAAAAAACAATGCTTGAAAATAGTCATCAAACCTAAAGGATCGACTCGAACACATTTTCTTTAATGTTTTGAGTATAAAGCGCTTCAATAGTAGACTCGTACCAAAAGACTTGAATGAGCCTTCTCGCATGATTGTGACTGACTTTTTGGTCAAACAAGAAAAGAGAGTCATCGCTCAAAATATCTAATTTTGTCGACAGTGAGAAATTTGGTACATTTTACATTTTCACCTCATTCTTTCATTTTATTGTATACGAATCAAGCACCAATGGATATATCGGGACAAAACAGTGCATTCATAATGCTTTTAAGGTACGATCAAGTCTAAATATTTTCAAATTTGGACCATAAATGTCCATGCCCCCATATACCGAATATAACGGGTGATTTTTTTGAGGTTAGGATTTTCATGCATTAGTATTTGACAGATCACGTCGGATTTCAGACATGGTGTCAAAGAGAAAGATGCTCAGTATGCTTTGACATTTCATCATGAATAGACTTACTAACGAGCAACGCTTGCAAATCATTGAATTTTATTACCAAAATCAGTGTTCGGTTCGAAAATTTTTTATCGACAAATTTTGTTCAGCGATGAGGCTCATTTCTGGTTGAATGGCTACGTAAATAAGCAAAATTGCCGCATTTGGGGTGAAGAGCAACCAGAAGCCGTTCAAGAACTGCCCATGCATCCCGAAAAATGCACTGTTTGGTGTGGTTTGTACGCTGGTGGAATCATTGGACCGTATTTTTTCAAAGATGCTGTTGGACGCAACGTTACGGTGAATGGCGATCGCTATCGTTCGATGCTAACAAACTTTTTGTTGCCAAAAATGGAAGAACTAAACTTGGTTGACATGTGGTTTCAACAAGATGGCGCTACATGCCACACAGCTCGCGATTCTATGGCCATTTTGAGGGAAAACTTCGGACAACAATTCATCTCAAGAAATGGACCCGTAAGTTGGCCACCAAGATCATGCGATTTAACGCCTTTAGACTATTTTTTGTGGGGCTACGTCAAGTCTAAAGTCTACAGAAATAAGCCAGCAACTATTCCAGCTTTGGAAGACAACATTTCCGAAGAAATTCGGGCTATTCCGGCCGAAATGCTCGAAAAAGTTGCCCAAAATTGGACTTTCCGAATGGACCACCTAAGACGCAGCCGCGGTCAACATTTAAATGAAATTATCTTCAAAAAGTAAATGTCATGAACCAATCTAACGTTTCAAATAAAGAACCGATGAGATTTTGCAAATTTTATGCGTTTTTTTTTTAAAAAAAGTTATCAAGCTCTTAAAAAATCACCCTTTATATATCGTCTCTTCAGCTTATGGCTCACTTTTTAGTGACAGTATAGATCAACTTTATTGAAATTTAGGGAGAAATTGTTTGTGATATCAGTATGCTATTGTATGAGAATCTGAGAAATGACCAAAATTTTTTAAAAATGAAAAAACTTTGATTCTGCTTGTGGATTATTTTTATTTGGTATTTTAAATTTTTTACATCAAGTCGAGAATATGATATCATATAAATGGCCGCCCCCACAGTTGATTGTCATTTGAGCCCTTTTTATGGCATTATCCATCACTTTGGCTAGAACTTCCGGCGATAAGTTCTCACATTCTTGACGGATATTGTCTTTAAGAGCTGCAAGAGAGTTCGTTATTCTAGTAAACGTTAGGCCGAATATGTCAGTATAGGTCAGTATGTGAGGTATCTGCAAAAAATTGTCATTAGATCTCTGCCTCCCATATAGCATAACATTATATAACTCCTGACATCATCGACCAATTTCAATTAAATTTATCCTGACGCTCATGTTACAATGTAAAAGTTAGTGTAATGGGATTTCGACCACGAATACTTTCCATATAACACAAGTTTAAATTCCACATAATTTTTCCCCTTCCAAGACACAAATCAAGCAGCAATAAATGTATTCGAATAAAATTTTGCATAAGTAGTGGCCTTGAGGTATGCCATCTCGAGTTTAAAAATTGCATTAATCGGGCCATAAATATATAATATGAGACATATTAAAGTCCCATAATCCGAATATGTGCGTACTTTTTGCCGAAAATGTCGGTCTATCTATGATTTATTTTATTGAAATTCTAAAAAAATGTTTTATTGATAATAATATGCTCTTACATCCAAAATGGGTTTAATAGGGTCAATACTTCCCTTAGCCACCACATACGTTACTTAAAGATTTTCGAACTTCCAGTTGACTTTATACTAAATATCGGTCAACGTGGTAGTTGTTTTAAGATAATTGAAAGAGAGTATTTTTCTAATAACAGTGTAACTTGGTACCTAAAATGCATAAAATCGGATTAAAACTTGTCCTAGACCTTATATAAGGTACTTTCCTGCTTTTGATCCTCACAAGTTGCATCCAAGATCCAGGGAATCTCTAAAACCTTTGAATAAATTGTTCAGATCGAATCACTATATCATGAACTGACCGATCAAACTAAAGTCATTGCAGAAAAGAATGTTTTATTTACATGCTATCGTCACTAAAATTGGCAAAATTTATTATCTAGGATACAAAAATCTAAGAAATATGTACTATACCTTCAAACTATTACATAGATATACATATGGTACATTTAAAACTCTTAATTAAAACGAAATCCAAAACGACGTCACTTACAATCTAACAGGGTGAATGAAGAACTAAAGCGTTGAGCCAGGCAAAGTGTCAAATGCTTTCGCGACACCCGTGGAGTGGACCAAAGGACAAAGAAAGCATTGGACGAGCACTTGTCATACATACATACATTTATGCACCGTTTGTGCGTGTGTGTAGGAAATCGCGTCTCTACAAAAGGATGCCGCGTGTATTTATATGAGTAACAGTCTCCCGCTGTTCAGTGCGTTGCTGCATTGCCAAGGGCGAGATATGTATGTTCATTTATGCATATGTATTCATATTTCAAAGGAGCAGTGGGTCTACGCAAGCAATAAGAAACGCAACCGAAATGACAGCAAAACAAGTTGTAAATTAAAATAATAGCTGTAGAAAGTGTCAAATCCGCAGCAGTAGCAGAACTTCTTTTATTTTATGGCAGTAACGAGCGCAATGCATTTTTTATAACTTATTCATATGTGTATTTTTGTGCATACACATCCATGCATACATATGTACGTATGTGATTATTGAATATTCTAAACACCAAAAAACAATGAATTGTATGAAGCGAAAAACATTTCCTATATGAACGCTTGTTAGTTGTGTCTTCAGGATATGGTAAGGACATGCTAATGATTAATGAACGTATCTTCAATTAATTTTCGGATTTTTTACAAGAAAATTATTTACATATTTCGACTATCCATTTTCATTTTTTGAAAAGACGACGGTTTATATCCAAAAAATTTTGGTATCAAACTTCAATTACCAGTCGACGACAGTCGGAAGTTGAGCGTGAACGGTGGCGCCGCAAATTAAATAATTAACAAACCGCCACGACAAGCCAACTAATGAAGCTATCGTTGGAAGAAACGGACGCTGACAAAAGAGGACATACTTACATACATATACACGTGTATATAGTGAATTGGGGAGAATGATGCATATGGTGGCGGCGCGGCGACAAAAGTGTCAACAACAGTGTTTCGCTGAACAGAAGGATGTCCTGAAAATGATTAAGCACTTGGGAGCTGTGAATAACCTAAGCATCGCTAAGTGGTTAAATATGCGCGGGTGCAAGACATTTCATTCAAAACTGGCACATATGTATGCATATGTATTTATGTATGTATGAACGTATTTTGTTATCTCAATCTCGGCATTTGGCTTCTCAGCTATGCGGCGCTTCGACTGGTCGCACTTCAACACTTTTGTGGAATTTTTTAATGGGCTTTACTGGTATTTTCATGTTCACACATTGCTTTCATTAAGGAAATGTGTAAAATTTCATGTACATTTGTATGTACGTACAAATATGTGCGGCACTTCGACTGTGGCTTGGATTTGTCCTACTCATGTGATTCTTTTTATGGTTCCCTCTGATTTTATTTATCACTTGTTGTGGGATTTGTTGTTTTTAGAGTTTGTGTGACGTGATTATTTATGTTTATCGCGCGTTAAACGCACCATTATCGTCATAATAATCGTAATTAAAAACAACTAATTTATTGTCGTGATTTATGCATATTCATACATACATATATACAAATTCTCCGAGAGTTGTCTTCATAGCTGGCGTAATAATTCATTGTAACAGATGCGAGGGAATATCAAAATTTCAGAGATGCTTATTTAAATAAAAATAAAAACGGAAAATGAATGCAGAACAATAATAAACGAAAAAAAACATAATAATAAAAAAATTGAAATATGACATACCTATCCTCGGACGGAGCGTATTGTAAATAATCTTAAAAATCGTAAGTATGCCTATAAGGACTGTGAAATATTTAAAGATTCCTGAAACATTACGTACATAAGCTTAAAGGCAACTTATTTACCAGACGGAAACTAAATACTAAAGCAGAGCAAACTATCTATGGTGACAGGTGGGGTACGAGTATTACAAGGCTCCGTCTAGGTCCATTACTATGAAATGTGTTGTAAGATGCGATTTTATGATTACTACTGCCAAAGAAATATATTACAAGAAAAAACGTTAACTTCGGCTGCACCGAACCTAATATTCCCTTCACAGGTGCATTTATTTTAATCTGTGCCAACTTGTGTCAAATGTGAAAGTTTTCCATACAAGAACTTGATTCCAATCGTTCAGTTTTTATAGCAGCTATATCTTATAGTGGTCCGATATCGGCAATTCCGACAAATGAGCAGCTTCTTAAAGAGAAAATGACATTTGCAAAATTTCAAAACGATATCTTAAAAGCAGAGTGACTAGTTCGTATATATATAGACAGATGGACAGACGGACGGACAGACAGACAGACGGACATGGCTAAATCGACTCAGCTCAACATACTGATCATTAATATACATATATACTTTATAGGGTCTCCGGCGCTTTCTTCTGGGTGTTACAAACTTAGTGACAAACTTAATATACCCTGTTCAGGGTATAAATATATTATATGAAATAATTGGCTATGCGACCGACATTGCTGTAAGGATCGTAGCTAAAGAACTTTTTCAAAAACAGAACATATAAAATGAGGCCATGGCCAAAAATTAAAGACTGGCTTACGAAAACTAAGCTGCAGCTTACAGTTAATATTTGGGCCCTGCGTCAAAAAAAAATGAGTCAATAAGGTAAAAGCCGTGTGCAAGTTATGCGCCCTTAGGGTTGCTATCACATTGGTCTGAAGAAACATTTATCGTCCATCTTGGTCCTGAGAAGTAGTGCTTAACGGCGTTTTCGCAGGTTCGCATACAAACTACAGCAGCAGGAGTAAAAAGTTTACTACGTAGGCATACGTAATCTCATACTGTCTGGGCGTGGTTCCGACAGAGATGTACTCTAGCGGATATATGAATCCTGTATGCTGCCAGTTTCACCCTGGCAGTATCTTTTTAAGGTTCCCCTTTCAGAAAAAAATATAAATAAATAAAATAAAAGACATCCAATGTGAAGTAAAGCTGAAAATTGTATATAAGCTAGCCACGAAGCTTGTAACACTCCGAAGAAAACCTTACAGTGTCTATGAAGTGTAGTATATGTATATGTACATGTGTATATAAATGATGAGCGTAATGAGCTGAGTCGATTTAGATATGTCGATCTGTCTATCCGTTTGTCTATCCGTCTGTGTATCTAGTTTCTTAGTTTTTGATATATCAAACTAAAATTGTTTACATTTTTCCCCCAAGAGACTGCTCTTGTCAGAACCGCAGATATCAGACCACAATATAGCTGTCGTACACACTTATCGATGAGGCAGTGCTACAGACTTCAAACAATATGTTCCGATCGCACCACTACAGCATATAATTATATTCAAACTGATCGATCAAAATCAAAATACATTTCTTTATACCCTTTTTTGGTGCAGCTGAAGTTAAAGTATTTGCTTGTTTTTACTAAAATATGGCATAATATGTTCCTGTATAAACAAAAACAAGAACTTCGAAATTCAATGTCGGGTATATGAAAAAAAATTAACCAGAGATAGAAATATTTATATTATATTAGCTCTTTGACGGCTAGACCAAAATCTAGACCGAACTCATTAATATTTTTATTATTATATAAAGTTACCCACTTGATTTCAGCAAGCTTTAATTTTTTTCAGTATAAAGTCAATCATTGGAAATGAGGTCCTGAATTGCGGCATTTGTTGGTTTTGAATACTACCGTGTAATTACTGAGAATACCACAACTTGAACAGAGGAAGGTAAGTAAGTAACATACATATTTTAAAGTGAAGCTGATGGAATCAACATAGATCATATTACTAAACTGACTCAGGGCACAGAATATTTTATATCTTCACAACGCTATTTATTGTTTGTTACGCTCGAAATGTTTGTCTGAAGAAAAAAAATGTTGAAACGAGTTAATTCAATTCTACAAGGATCAATGATTAATATTTCATTATATTATGAACCATTCCATATATTAACTAGAAATGTCAGTTCGCTTTATTGAAACATATTTTTCATTATGCGTGGTGTATTTCATATGCATATAGGCTACGGGAGGGTCAAAATATGAAAACACCAAATTAAATTATGCTGAAAAACCCTAGTCGCTTAATTACATTAGAATATTTTAACTTAGATATTGACCAATATTGACGGAATAATGTCGTCCGGAGCAAAAGTAAATAGGCTTGTTCCTTACGTATATATATTCCCTTTATCTATGTTGTTTAATAAATACTTTTTTGTTGGTAAATTTTATTAAAATACAATTAACTAAATTCCTAAATTTTCCATCAAAAAAACTAAACTCGCCAATTCAACTTTATTAAATCACCAAGCACAAACCAAATGCTTACATATGTATATATGTATTCGCAACACTCTATACAAATTGTGTACCATCTAATTCATTCAAATATATTCAATTTGCAATCTGTTCATCGTTTCAAATACAAATCACCGATAAATGTACAACAAATCCGCGTTAATAAAATTTAAATCACTTCATACCCCAAACATCGAACAACAACAACAATATGTATTACAGGGATTATGTAAAAGCAGCATCATACCCTCATTGACTCATTCACTTTATAACTGTTAAGCCACTGGTGGCTCAATAGAGTTTAAAAACATTAAATAAACTGCCGCAATCACCATCAACAATGCTCCCCCGCAACCGAAGGCAAAAAACGTTAACGTTTCGACTCATTTTCCATGCACCCTCAAGTCCTACACATCCTGCATGACGACAACACATCCTCGTCGTGCCACAGCAAGATATGAAAGCATCTGTTGTATGCTGGAGAGTGGAAGTTTTTTCAAAGCTATTAGAGATTGTTTAATGCGACTTGAACCAAAACATATTTTATGGATATGACCCCATCCATGCCACTCAGATGTTCCTTTGTGTCGTTGTATGTTATAGGCATGGCATTTTCAAGTGCAATTTCGCCGTTATCCTGTTTAACTTGTTGTTGTCTAGCCATAACTGTTTTCATTACTGTTTTCCTTGTTACAGACTGTTCTATGTTGTTTTTGTTGTAAACGAATTTCATTTACCACCCACATTGCCAAATATTTAGACGTGATTCTGCAGCCCCTCACTGTTGTTTTTGCGGCCGACGTTGTGACGCAAGGGGAATAACGAATTTATTTATTTCGGTATTTTTATTGAGTAATAGTGGGTGGCAAATGGGTGGTGATATTGACTTTTGCAGGTTGGGATTTTTTTTCTAACTCCCCCTCGTCTCCACAGTCCCACTGAAATGTTTGCACATTTAAATGTCGTTAATGGCGGGCGAAACTGCCTTTTTGGGCAGGGCCAACATTTAAGCGGCATTTATTGCTTTCGTGGAGGGCTGGCTGCGAGAAGTGTAAAGGATCATTGAGCAGTTATTGAAATTAATTGGAAATTATTCTCATAGTCAGCGGTCTAATGAGTTCGAATCAATTAGAAATAATTGCTTTTATAGAGAAGTTCAATATTTTAAATAGCCATTTTATAGAATTTCACTTTTATTTCAATTAAATATAAAATAGTTTCGTGAGTGGCAATATGGACTTTCTATGAACGAAATGTTAGTGGTATGAACACTGCTAAAAGCTATTTTAACTATTAATTACATTTTTATCTACAAATGCAATTTTCAATTAAATAAATACAAAACATTTTAAGAATTAACTTCGAAATGAATGGAAGTCAAACTATTCGGTACCTATAATTCTTGTGTATAATACAGTCTGTCAAGTAAGAGCGTCGTCGTGTTAATTTATAAAAAAAAACTATTTTATGAAGCTTTCATATTTATATATAAATTGTACACATTACAAACAATGATGCAATTTGGTCAATAATAAGTCCAGTCACCACCGGCGTCGATAATTGCCTGGCATCTCCGAGGCATGCTTTCTACTAATTTGACGGTGTATTCTAGTAGTAAGGATCTCCAGATCCGACGAATTTCGTAAGACAATTGCTTCAAAGTGTATGTGAGTCTTCCACGAAGCTTCTGTTTAATATATGCCCATACATTTTCAATAGGGTTTGAATCGGGCGACTGCGACGGCCAATCCAATGTAACGATGCCAGATTGAGTTTTCCACTGAGTACAGAGCTTGCTGTGGTTTTAGGATCGTTGTCCTCCTGCAGAATATAATCTTCATTTTTTCTGATGAACCATCGTTTGGTAGATGGCAGTAAAGCCATTTTGTAAATTTTTATCATTTTCTCAGTATTTAGGTTGTCAGTAAAGAGGTACAAAGTGCCGAATCCCTGCTTTGAGAAGCAGCCCCAAAAATGCACCTTTATTCCATGTTTTACGGCCCACTGAACAAGCCCATTGATGAAAGTTGACCAGGCTCGCGTGAGAACAGAACGTGCCCATATAGAACATTCATCAGTAAAAGTGACATTTTCAAAATCTCTAACAATATTCTCATGGGGCCAAGCGAGTCGCTTTGTCACAAGTGTTTCAGTCAACAGAGGCTTATTCATTGTGTTGCGCCATTTCAGATCATGAGTATGAAGAAGGGTTCGGATAGTTTCGTAGGATATATCTAAACCTTTTGCCATTAATTTTCCTTGTCTTGCCGCAGTGTTAAAGCAAGATTCCGCGAAAACAGATTCACTATTCTTTTTTCATCTTTTTTGTTCACTTTTCCTATCGAACCACGTTCTGGTAAATCATCGACATTTTTAGCCACTTTATATCGCTGTATTCACTTCTTTCGACTTTCTTATATATTTAGCAAATGCTGATTGCGATATTTTGAGAGCTTTCGGGTGGATGCAAAGGAACGCAGCTTCGTAGCGCGACGCGTTTTACGTTTACGTGATTATCTTTCAAAAGATCAACAACAACTAAACCTTTGTTGACAATGCATCAAGTACAAAGCTTCCCTCTATCGGCTCGCGAAGGAATTAGAGCGAAATCTTTCGACCATAAATCATCCGCAGAACCTTTCTCTCTAACACTCGCAAGGCCAACTTATCATATAGCAGGACGGGAATAATAAAGTAGATTGGTCTTAGTTTGTCGGGAGAGGATTTTATTTTCAAATTCGTACTCAGTTGATAGTAGGACCTGTTGGCAAGAGTGACTCTGCGTTGGATTTTAAAGGTTATATTGTTGTTAGTATTCATACTGATTCCATGATACTGCACACTCTTATAGAAGATTGTACCTTCTCTATTTAGCTCTGCAGCTCTTTATTATTTTCTCTACCAATCCATTAAAGAAGTCACACGAAAGGGAGTCTCCTTGTCTGACACCTCGCTAGGTATCGAAGTGCTTGGAGAGATCCTTCCTAATCCTGACGAAGCTTTTAGTGTTGCTTAACGTCAGTTTACACTACACAGCCGTATTTTCTTTGCGGGGATATCTTATGGTCCCAGATATTCACCACACTCTATGGTATGTGACTTTTGCCATTTTATGTAAAGTCAGTAAGGCTGTAATAAGAATTATACGTTTACTAGGTTTTGTTGCTATCTAAGTTTCTCTTTCTGTCAAGTACCTTGATACAGACAGATTTTAGTTGGTGTAATCGAATATTTCAGTGCACTTTTGTAGGGCAAGTTTTGAAGTGATCAACCAATTAGGATGCGACTTTTTAATTCATGAGGCATGGAAGTCCATTAGGGCAACTCTATACTTACAATGTAAGTAGACGACGATGGTCTGATTCATTAGTTGCGAAATCGAGTGATTGTTGCATATGGCGCAGCAGTTTGTAGCTTAATTCTAACAATCCAATAAGTAGTCGCGATGTTAGACATGTACCTTTGCATGGTGGAGAAGTTAAATAAGACCATTTGCTGCCATTTGGAAAGGAATCACTCCAATACATATGGATCACAGTTTGTAACGTCCACTATTTTGAATCATCCATGGTATCTGGTGTATAACAGACGATCCATTTGAGTAAAAAGATATCACTCCAAGCTTTCTGATGCCCAAAATTTCGTGCATAATATAAAAACTCCTGTCTTTTTAGTCGCCAACTTCAATAAGTGAAAAGCGACATATAGTTTTATAAAACGCTATGAACTCACTTGATTTTAATAAAAATGTTGTAACAAAAACTTTTCAAATTTATTACCAGTGAATGTGTAAAAAAAAGCTTAAAATCGATATAAAATATTGCACCTTACATCCCATTAACCAAAGCAACTGGTTATCAGCGAACGCCATCCTTCCTATTCACTACACCAAGTTCACCTTACTGCCTTCATAGACTAATACAAAAACACAGTAATTACTTAAAATGTCGATGCGCACATTTATTTGTAATAATCATAATAATATTAATATTTTTTGCAATATTTAAAAGTATTTTACAAACATCTCATGCAACTTTGCAACTCCGAAAGCATCGTAGTGGTGCACAGAGTTAGGCACAGTAGAACTAATGAATCCTTCTATGCAAAATCTAACGCCAAAATCGACGAATGCTTTTAATATTACAAAGCTGTACTACTTGACTGCTCATTCACCATATTTTATTTTCATAAAATTAATACTTTTGTTTTAGTTTCGAATGCCATAAAATTAGAAAGTAGTATTTTGGTCTTTAAAGTAAGCAAGCTAGAATTTTTAAATTTACATATTAAATATATTTAGTATTTGTTTAGTTGCAGTTGCACTTTGTCATTACATAGATTTTACTTTATTTATATATTTAAGGTTTTTTAGCTAAAAATCAACAATATTTATTAAATTTATTTTCTTAAGATTCTTTAGTTTTAGTTTTATTCAAAAACTAGCTATGCACTAAGGTTAAAATATGTTCATTTGTATTTGTATTTATGTGCAAAGTATTTCTTCTATATTATTTGTTTATGTTTTTTTTTTTTTTTTGTTTTGTTTATAAATAGGGTATAGCAAGATATTTATTTGATTAGTTTAGCAAATAAAGCCCATCACTAAATTATAATTTGACTTTTAACTGTGATTTCGTTTTATTTAAAAGTTCCTTAACACTCGTACATATGATCAAAAGGAGCAGAAGCAAATTCCAAACAAAGGGTGACTCATATGCTTATAGATTATAGGCTTAGCAGTTGCGTAAGCACATTCTAGCTGAGTTAATGCAACACTTAAATGTTTATTTTCTATCAATTGGACTAGAAATTTTTTTCTATGCATTACCCATTGCAACAAGTGATATTTTTTCGAAATGAATAAGTTTAATTAATTTTTTTATGAAAGATTCTTTCTTGTTTGGTTTTCATTTTGAATATATGTGCTTTTAATTTTTTATAAAATTTTTAAACAATTTATTTCCTTAATGTTTACAACATTGGTCCTTCAGTATAATTCGCAGCTATTTACAAAATTTTCGCCCACTTCATATTTGAAACGAAAAGCATTTCGATATTTATTTTTTGTTTAGTTGTACATAGAGTTAAGCATTTTTGATTGTTTTACTATATACGATATTTTTAACAACACATTGTTACAAGCATTATTTATAATAGAGTTTGTATACCAACATGTTTCGGCTTAACCCTTACTTAACCACTTCTTCCCTTCAAAGATTATGCCTTCCTTCGCAAATTCGACCTTCATTCGTTTTTTATGTCACCCTCACTCCACGCATTAGTTGTCGCATTAGTAGACCGTTGGACCCATTCCGAGCGCCACCTCAATTGGTGAACAGAAAGGGTCCCAATGACCCTCAAACCATTGGTGGTTTAATATCCACCAAAGTGCTGTGATGATCTAGCCCCGGGCTGGGCGCCGAATTGCCAACCAAATGATGATGGTGATGATGATGCAAGTGAGCATGCGCATGTTGCTGTTGTTGATGATGTTGCAACTGGGCTTGCGCTTGTGCCTGCGCCTGCGCCTGCGCCTGGGCTTGCGCTTGTTGCTGCTGCTGTTGATGATGTTGTTGCTGAGCATGCAGCATTACCGGTGAACCGCCAGACATATTGTGCGGTGATGACAGATGCAAGCCGCCGGCCAATAGTCCACCAGTTGGTGTGGTATTGCCACCGCCGCCTGACTGATGCGAATTGGGCGTGCCGGGATGACTACCATTACCAGTTTGATGTCCGTTGCTACCGCTCAGACCATTTGATTCGCCAGATTGGTTGCCAGGCTCCTCCGAATCGCTGCATGACTCCGATGAACCCTTCTTCATGCTGCCACCTTGACCGGTAGCGTTGTGTGTCTTTACATGCTTAGCTAGGTGATCGCTGCGCATAAAGCGTTTGTTGCAGATGGGACAAGCGAACCGCTTTTCGCCCGTGTGCGTGCGCAGATGACGTTGTAGTTCATCGGATCTTGTAAAACGTTTGCCACAGAAAAGCCAATTACAAACGAACGGTCGCTCACCGGTGTGCCAACGCAAATGCGCTTTCAAATGCGACGTCTTGCCGTAGACCTTGCCACACCCAGGTATGTGGCACGAGTGTATATTCTTCTTGCGCAGGTGCACACCAGCTGGTCCCAAGCGCTCAGCTTCCTGGCAATTCGGACAATCGCAAGTGGCGCGGCCTGCATAACGCCGTTGTGAACGTGGCGATGGTGTTGAAGGCGTTGATGCTTGCGGCGAGGCCGCAGTGGAGGCGGCCGACGGTGAACTATGTGGCAGCGAGAAACCACCCACACCTTGACCAGGCAACATACTCTTGTATGTGTCTTGTAGTAGATGTTGGCCCGAGCCTAACAGATGTGCCGTATTGGAAAGCGAATGCGACAGCGCAGAAGAATAGTCTGAGCCGGCGGCTGTGGCGTAGTTGGCCATTGTTGAATGCATGCCAGCGCCACCCATATCTAGCCAACTGCCAGCAGCGCTGTGCATATCCCACCAACCGGAGTTAACGCTTGCTGCCTCGGCCGCTTTATGCGCTGATGCGGTAACCGCATTAAAGGGCCAATCATATGGATGACGTGAATAGACAGAGCCGAATGTAGCGCCCTCCACTTTTCCCAACAAACCCTGATGCATATGGTGATTGTCTGAGACCATGCTGCCACTTGGGCTGCTCGTATTCGGAAAGTAGAGATCGCTACCATAAGCTGAGGGATTGCTGACAGCAGCACATGATGAAGGAATCGGGCGACTGTAAGGATAAATGCTGAAATTATTATCAGTTATAAGTATCGTTGCTCAATTGGTGGTATGTGGTGGAAAAGTGGATAACAGGAGGAAGGTGTGTAGGAATTTGGTACTTTGCAAAAAGCGCTTACCTAGCGGTGATGTTGACCATTGTGTTGATGCTGGACGACGGCAGACTGCGTGAGGCGGCAGCCGATGAGACGCCGCTCAAACCCAAATTGCTACTCGACGAACCCGAACCCGATGACGACGAAGCGGAAGAGATGGTACATGGTGAGTGCTGACCGCCAGCAGTACTACTCGTTGGTGAAGTGGGACTTTTCTTCCACGGATGGAAACCTTTTCCCACAGCTGCATCGGCAAGCGGCGGTGGAGATTTGCTAGACAATTTATTGCATTGTGCAGCCAACATTGCTAGCGGTGTGCCACGCAGACTAGGATGATCCTACAGCGAAATTAAAAAATAAATTAATATTTTTATGAAAAAACTTAAAATCTATTTTAAATTAATTGAAAAGCATAAGCAAGCAATAGTTTAATCCTAACGGCAAACAAACAACGGTTAAAATCAACCTTTTGCGGTAAGCGCAATCGAAAGACAAATTGTTGTAGAAGCGTGAGAATATTCCACGAAGTACAAACCAATTTCAAACTGATCTGAATACAAATTGGATATGTTCAATAACAAAAAAATCTGCACAAGGATGGTCACACACGGTGCTTCGACAAGAACTCCAAGTTAAAATAAATAAATTTTGATTTGTTCACTAAATCTAATTTGATTGCTACGCCAACTCAATTTCCTCTCGCAAACATATGACTACTACAAACAACAAATCTAACCTACGTAGTAGCAAATCCTCATCACGCAGCTGCCCCACCAATTATCCATTCATACTTCTACACCGATTTTTTGATTTATTCTATTTCAAAACGCCGCCGCATACCAACAACACACCTAACATTTGCGCAGAAAGAGTCTTCGAACAGTCAACAAGAGGAAGTCATTAAGTTCACAAATAGCGTTGAGTTCAAAAAAGAAAAAAAGGAAGAGGAATTACGAGTGAAGATGAGGATATAGATTTTTGACTTCTTTGCCGTGCAGCACTTGCGTAGCGAAACGAATGAACGTAAATCCTGACACTTGTTTAAAATTCTCGGAAAAAGTGTACTTATATTTTATTGGCGCCGAATTAAGTTGCCTTTTTTGTTCAATTTTAATGTCAGGCATCAAAGGTACCAAATTATTTGATGTATGGGTTTTGTAATAATTGCTTTCTCATCATAGTTTTTAATTACACACAAGTTGTTCTATGCTCATTAGAATGTGAGAATGATTGAGGCCCTTTAAATTGAGTGTTTTTTAATTATTTATATGGAGTATTTTAAGTATTTACAATTTTATAATTTATATATTTGTATTATAATATAAGTTTTTACTATTCAGTTATAGAAATTCTTCTTCTTTTTTATTGGCGTAGACCCTGCTTACGACATTATTATCTAATAAAAAAATATTTATAATTTTCACACAAATTATTTACTACTGAATATGAAGAGCTCCGTGCCTAAGCCCAACTTCATGCTGAAAATATTAATGAATATTTGAAGCATCTTGATTTTATCAGCATGGACTAGTTTGATGAAAAAGTGGTCGGTATTAATTAGTTAATATTATATCCTTTCTGCAGTTGGCTACTTGTCATACAAATCGGTTAGAGGAAAGAGAGAGTTATCAATAAAATTAAACGAGTGTATATCTCTTACTATGGTATGATTCAATACCAATATTAAGGGACAACTTCCTACTTTCCTAATAAGATGAATATACACAGTGATTTCTGTTAGTTAAATAGCCTTTATAGTTAATTTTTCAGACATTGAATCCGGTATAAGACTCAAACTATGTACATACATATGCATATAGTCTATACTAATATTACATAGATGAAAATTTTAATTGTTTGTTTTTTAGTTTCATTTGAATAGCTTCGAAACTACTTGACGAATTTGAAAGGCTCCCGTTGGGATTCTTATTCATCCTTGCTAAAACCCCAATATAAATAATTTCAAAAGTTCGTTGTTTAGATCTCATTGTTCCTTGAGGTCCTCCTACAAAAGGTCGGGTGGCAAATGGAGTGGTCTGCTAGTATTAAATAATTTGTTATTAAAAGTGAGAAAAATCGGTCTACAATTTTATCTAAAGAGAAATGCATATAGCGAGCAGCAGTTTTTCGGAAAATTATAATGCCGTTTTCTAATCATCTAATCACATGATTCAATTATCAATATTTGGCCTTTTCAATGAAAATAAGAAGTCGATCAAATATTGCGCTATTGCTTTCAGCATTAAAACTGCTTTTATTTTATAAAATAATATCTTCTTCTTTACTGGCGTAGAAACCGCTTACGCTACATAATATACCGAAGAAAAAAAAACAAATAATATGAGCACATGTCTAAATATGTAGCTTTGCTTACACTAACAGACATGTTCAGTGCCGCACACAAAATTATATGCATTTTAAACATTTATGCATTTATTAGTAGCATTGCAGTTTATATAAAATAATTGAAAGTTGTCTTGCAGCAAAACCAGATTATGCAAGTCGATAGCGCAGCGGCAAATTTTTCAGTTGCATTGAACAAGAAAATTTCCATATGCAGTTATGGGCAGAATAATAAGATTACTTTTTGGAAGTGTGCATTTATTTATTATGACTCTTTGGGATCTTTGCTCGAGGTATTATTATCAGAAAAAGATTCTTTCTGAAGTTTAGTTGTATATTTCATACCCATATTTTCGGTCAAACATGAACTATAAATACTGGGACCTGCATATTCGGTCTCTAGGAACTTGAATAGTTTTTGCTGGATTTCGAAAATTTTTGGTCATAAGGTGGCATACTCTAAAGGCTTTATTCGTAATAGGTTTTATTCCGTTATTTTAAATTTTTATGGATTTGTGTACTTGAAAGTGAAAGAATCAAATGGAATTAAAAATGGTGCTATATTTAAGTAGGCGTGGTTGTAGTCCGATTTCGTATTGTGACGTAGGAATGTAACAAGAATGCCGCGAACTATATTTAGTCTAAATCGTCGGGCGGGTCCTGAGATATAAGATTTCACCAAACAAGTTTTAGAGATATGGGGGGGATTTTACGATGTCATAGACCGACGATCACATGGATTTCAACTCGTCTCGTCGAAATTGTTTCCTCTTAACCTTAGGCGTTCGCAAAACGTGGCAAAGCTAACTTATTCACATAGAAGAGTCTACAAAACGTCGTGGGAAAATGTTCTTTGATCAGACGAAAATAAAATAAATTAGTAAAAATTATGGAGAAATATTTGTCGGATCATCAAAATTTTTTTTTTTTTTCAAACTGGAGTGGTTGGAGGTGTATCTCCTGGCATAGCGATGGTTCTATATTTGATATTAACGAAAATAAGGATAATTACCAGTACGTCCAACTACTTGAGGAGTTTACGTAACCTTTTTCTGAGTGGAAAATGCCCTTAAAATGAATATATCAACCTCTGAATATTACAAAATCTGTTTTGGTGTTAAAGACCAATGAAATTCGAATACGGTCAAATAATTTGATTTTTACAAATTATGTGAAAAACTCGTTTTTGAAGCAAAGTTTACTTTACATACATATGTCTGTAATGAAGCCGAATGAAATATAAAATTTTAATTAATTTCTTTTAAAGTTATTTTTGTTATTGTGAATGGTTAACCCTATCATTTTGCTCATAACTGTATAACCAATTAGTAATTAATAATGTGTCAAGAGTAAATTCCGCCATTTCAGTTGCTCGACTATTAACCCGAAATTAAAACGGTTTATAAATGACAAAATTGTCTAAATAAATCAAAATTGTTGAAACGTTTGCGCAGGCACACATTCATTAAATACGCCACTTAATACGTATGTATTTCCTCCTTCGTGGTATCCGTATAAATTACGAATAACCGCAATGCCAACCACGAAATTACAAAGCAACGCAAAGTACGCTGCATCGCATGCAACAAGGCAACAAAGCAACATCATTTAGACATTTGCAACATGCGCTAACGGTCAACGGTGGCAGGCGCGAAATTGCGATCGCAATTGCATTTATTTTAATTCGGCAACAACGGTTCAAGTTCACCTTAACGGGAAAATTGCTAACTACTGACTGCTGCCTGACTAGTCTTCTTCTGCCGGTTGAGCATTTGATTATTGGGTAATTGCATTAATTGCAATTACTACCGCACCAACAACAACAGCGGCGAACAAGTGAAGATCTGCCGCACAGTAGTCGCGCGCTTTTCATTGGCCCAAAGTCGGCAATGCCAATTGGCAATTCTTTTGCCATGCTCGCTACCTGCCGCAGCAAACAAGAAAACGAAAAAGATAGATTTGGAAGCCAGCCACAATTTTCAGCTACTGCATTGCGCCGAAAACAAAAAACCCGCAGATTAAAAGCACTGAAAATAAAATGCTTTGGAAATTAACATCTTCACTTCTGCACCCCCTTCCATGGCGGCTGACACGTTCCTACTTGCTCGCTGCAATTGAGCAAGTTCAGCAACATGCAGCGTACAGTCTGACTACGTAGATTGGCAATTGCCTGATAATAATTTACTTGCAAAAGAGAAGAAATTTGTAGAACTACGCCACTGGAATAGTGAAATTTTGGCGGAAGCTACTATTTTGTAGATAATTGCGTGTTACGTCTGAGCGGCGGCGCATACTGCGTCAAGTTGCTGCAATATACAGCAGAAATCTCAACTGAATCGCAGTTAGGAAATTTCGCTTTTCACAGTTCCCTTCCACAGTGCTTGCCTTCTTGTGCTGCCCGTAATCTCGGTGTTACCTTATTGCTTCTATCAAAGCCTTTTTCTTATTCCAGACAAAATGAGTAAAAGAATTCAGTTAAATTAAAAGAAATTGCCCACGTTTAGACGCACAATTTTCAAGGCAATTCAACTTGTTGGGCATACATACTTGCGCACCATTTTCAATGGAGTATGCTGTGGGCGCTCGCTCACGTGCGCCTAACACCAATTACGAACTCTTACTATATTCAACGTAACTACGTAACTACTTTTACGAATACACGACGAATGCAGTGTGTATGTGTGTGAGTGGTATGTACCAACCCACCAACTTAACAAACCACTTGCTGGTATATCTCGAATAGCTGGTATCAAGGTGAACCAGAGAGGCTTGACTTGTATCGTTAACCCACAATTCTCCCAACGTAATGGCTATGAATTTAATGAAATAAGTTACTACACTGCGAAAAAGTGGACGAGGAGATCAGTGATCACTACTGATATTTAATTTGTTCTGCCAGTACTCAAGAACGTATGGACAATGTGTCAAAGATTTTCTGGTTCCATGGCATCAGAAAAATTGATCATGAAAGGCCGAAATGGTATATACGAAACTCTGAAATTAAATCATAAGTTGTGATATATACTATATGTATGTACGGTATATAGAAAAACTTTGCTGTCTGTAGCTATGTATATCTCGACTTTATGTTATGTTTGGAAGAGAAGGAACCAGAATAATTATACTTCAGCTGGAAAATCTGAGTTAAGGAATATGCAAAGCATATACAATGCCTGTCTTTCACGGGGTTACACAAGTTTCCTCTCGTAAAAAACAGCCTTTTTAACAAATTTTTTCTCATATAAAAAACTAAATATTTTATAAATTTTTTTTTTGTTACAAACATACACTATTAGCAAAAAAATTATAAAATTTTTGGGGAAAAAATATTTTAAACTCGGCCATAGCGACATCATTTCCGGGATCCCTCGGCAAAAATATGCGCCCGCGTTGACAGGATAACTCTTTACAGGATCATCTAAAGTGAAATAATAAATAAAAAATAGAACTTGGACGAAGGAAAAAAACTGAAAATTTAATTTTTACAAAAAAGTTAAAATTTCAGTGAAAACTCCGATTTTTTTTTCAAGTAGTTGTAATCGAAAAAAAAAGTCTTTAAGAATTGTATCTCAAAGACCTATGTAAAACTTCATGAAGATCGGTTGGGTTGATCTCAAGAAATCTTGCCAAACGACTTCAAAAACACAGTTTCGAGAAAAACGCGTTTAAAGTCGACGCCCTTAGCCTAGCCAGCATCGAGCGCACAAGTTCTCAAGGCTGTATATCCCAAACTATTACAAGGATCAACTTAAAAATTTAGGATAATATTCTAAAGGTATTTTAAAATTTAATAAAACAATAAAAAATCAATTTTTTGAAACCCGTAAACCCTTGTAACCACTTAATGAGGCATTGAGATATTATCTTGTATTCGACAACATTAAAATAGAGACGAGATAGATTAGAACACTTCATAATAATAAGCAAGAATAAAGTTCCAACGAAGCTTAATAGCCTTCAGAGATAAAAAAGTTTCCTTACAAAAACTTTAATCGGTCAGTTCATATGGCAAAAATATGCTATAGTGACTGGTTCTGAGTAAATTTTTCCTGTGGAAAATAACCCATGCCAAATTTGATGTAAATGTTTTCCATATAAGCACTTGATACCGATCGAAACTGAATCGATCTGATCCATTTTTTTGGAGATTATACCACTTATGCAATAATTCGTGCCAAGTAAAAAGCTGTCCATACAAGCTCTTCATTTCAGAAAATCTGGTCAAGTGAAAAAGTTTTTCATAACATAAACAGTTTTTATCGCGGTTATTTAGTGCGCCGATCTGAAGTATATTTTCCGAGATACATAGTTCCATTCCCTTAGTCGATAAACCATGCCAAATTTCTTGAAGATATATCGTCAAATGAAAAGTTTTCAAACAAGCACTTCATACCGATCGTTCAGTTTATACACCTACATACCTTCTGTTAAAAAAGGACATTTGTACGTCAATATCTCAAAAACTGAGGGATTAGTTCGCCATATGCATATACTCGTAAACATCGCTCAATCGACTTGGCATGCTATGCTGATCTTTATATTTATATTTATATTATTTCTGTCTGGTCTCTGTCGTATCCCTTTATATTTTATAAACTTCTTAGCAAACTTATTATAACCTGATTAGGTTATAAAGATGATGTATAATCTTTAAAATATATATTTTCTCTTATTTCAAATTAAATTTGTTTAAATTAGAGACGCCCTCAGTAAATTATTGTCGATTTGAAGTCAACTAACGAGGTCATGAAGGCTTTACAACCAATAAATAATATAAATTTTCTCACTGTATAACTTGCAACTACGAAATAAGCAAAGTAAAAATAATTTAGACAACTACCTTATCTTAGCTATTCGCTTGTTTCTCTACTTGTTCAACTCTTTAGGTTGTATATAACAGACCCTGCTGGAAAATTATTAATCCAAGCTTATAGTAAACATAGTTCCTATTACCATAAAAACTACAAAGAATTCATAAATGACTTAGCCTTAATGAAAGAAGTCACATACACATTCTTTACAAACTTCTTTAGCATTTTTAAAGGTTCTAGGAGACGGTATTAGTTTTACACCTTAATAGCAAAAAAATGAAGCAAATTGGAAACATTACAAAATAAAATATTCCTGTCAACACTAGAGAATTTAGCATTAAATATTCTTTCTAATGGTGTTAATTCCTTAGCAAGTAATAAAGAACACCAGTGTTTATTCCCAACACAAAAAGCTCTCCAGAAATTAGGCGCTTGGTTGCCACCTAATTATGTGTTAACACTGCATTTACTCAAGGTGGAATATAAAATATAAATAACCACCTTTATTGAATCTACATTTGGTAGTTACTTTGTATTGAAACAAGCCAAGATTTCTCCGCGGGGCTTACCAAGATCTCATACGGTTGTATACAAGTGCGCAAGTTTTAGCTTAATTGAGGCAATTATGCTGCAGCTGTAATATTGTATTACAAATAAAATAATAAAATCAGTTTTAACATGTGTACACATAAACTTAAGCATTCATAGACCAAAGCATGTTGTGGCACAAAACCGGCAGGCGACTGCACTCATTGAAAAAAATTGCGCCATGCTTCAATTGTCTGTGATTCAATTTGATTAATCGATTAATTGACTTGCGATTTACCGCGAACGAGTTGAAATGCATATGCGCAAGCATGGCTAACGGTTCAAAAGTTAAGTTGTATGTTTGTTGAGTTTCGCTGCACTGCGCTAATTCCCTCTTTTTCGCCTTCGCACACGGCCTGCTATCAAAGCCTTTACCATCATCAACTCACCGGGTAGCCGTCAACAGCAAATCCAAATTGGTTGTGTCTGAAGGAGTGTGTAGCCATGAGTGTGGAAATTGGTCGAAAGTAAGGGCGAGAGAAAGTGGCGCTTGATTCATTTTTAACCATGTTCTTTATACGTTTTGGAGGTATAAACCTTACCCTCCACTGATGTGGCGCCACTCGGACGTCGCTAAACTGTCTGCGCACTAATTTCATTTCATTTAATAACAATGAGCCTATTGTCTAGCAATTTGCCACGGTTTTGCTGCCTACGAAAATTACTTCCAAAAAAATGGTATAATGGCAGCACAACGGCATATTATGCTTGAAAACAAGGTGAGTCCAACAAATCATGCAAGCGCATAGCCACTACTGTGCTATCTCGAAAACATTGCCCACTCACTGTGCGTTCCCGTTGAAGCGGCATGCAAACTGTTTGAAATCGTCCGCACAGCACACATCATCACACCCAAATCAAAGCGGATCAGATCAAAGGTTCGCCCACTCTAGCGGTAACCTCAGCTCAGCAATCGACAACAACAACTATGCTAACTTATCTGGCAATCAACGAGAATCTGATTGTGTGGCGCACTTAAGTGCCACATTGAATTTAGATTTTTCACTTTTTATTGCTCATTAAAATGTCCAACTGCAGCAACAACAACAAGTCATCTCTCCTACCTAATAGGTGAGTACAATGTAGCGTTTATATGTATATGAAATAAACAGGTACCTTTCGTTGCGGCTCTCATGGCTGTCACTTTGACATTTGTTACTACACGATTCTGCGTGCCTCGTTTGTTCTTTGTCCATTTGCATTGTATTTGTTGTTATTTGGGTTGCTGCTGCGCACTAAATCATTAGTTGTGGCACCTGCTGTGAAAATTATGACACCGCCTATTGATGTGCAACTTGTGCCGCTATCTCCAAAAGGTGGCAATCATGCAGCGATACGATGATATGCTTGTGTAACAAGCGTGTATGTAACTATATATGTATATACGTGTATTTAAATACTGATATTTATGTATGTGGCTACATACATACATATACTGATTAGCTTATTGTGTTTACCAATATCTATCATCTGCATTGTCATTTATTGTGGTTCAAGCACTGGTGTGGTGCTATAAGAACCTGATATACAATGCACTCAAAACGCGTAACAAAATATTTATGTGTATAAATACCTGTGTATATAGGCACATGTAAGTTGGTTATATAGGATTTATGTGGATCAGCAGATTTGTTACCTAAGCAGCTTAAAAATATATATTTAACGCTTAAATTTTTTGCCAAAATCATATCTGATAATTTTTTTTGGCAAAAGGTTAATCCACTCAGTCCAGACCCACCCTTAACCTCGATATACATATGTAGTGATTTCGGACTTTCCACCTGACTTTAAACCGTTTATAGCGTTAACTATGTGCGATATTTTAATAAAATAAAGTGAACAATTTTTCGAAAAAATAGTTCAGAATGGATAAAATTGGACTATACCTTGTTCTAAACCTGAAATCATGCATATAAGAAATTCCTAACCTCAATACTCTGAACTTTTGCTCATCGATCTGAAATTTTGGAGACGTCTTTTGTCCAAAAGAAACCGCCACTATCGGATAATTATTTGATATTGCGGCCAGGCAAACTGAACAATGGAAATCAAGTTCTTATATGGAAAACTTTTTTATTTGACGAGATATCTTAACAAAAATTTGTCCAAGACAACCCTGCCATCTCCGAAGAAATTGCTCAGATCGGATAGCTATGCTTAACATATATCTGCCATATAAACTAACCGACAAAAGTCAAGTTCCGGGTAGGAATCTTAATATTTGAAGTTGATTTCCAAATATGTCATATAAATATAATAACGGGTGATCCCTAAGCCATACTTTTTCAATCGTTTTTTCTTTGCAGATCACGTCGTGAGTCATGCCAAGCTGTCATGCTATTATTTTTTAGTGTTGTTTGGCATTTCATCTGACTGACGTATGGAAAGACTTGGCACAGTTTACATCGAGATCTTAAATTGAATGCATAAAAAATACAGGTTATGCAAGTATTGAACCACCGCTAGACCTTCCCAAGTGATATGGCTTCGTTCTATGGGCTCTTGAAAAGTTCCAAGGAGATCCGACATTGTCGAGCCAAATTTTGTTCAGCGATTTCTGGCTTAATGGGTAAGTAAACCATCGAAATTGCCGCATTTGAGACGAAGAGCAACCTGAAGAGATTCAAAAGCTTCCATTTCAACCAAAAAAAAAAACGGTTTGGTGTGGTTTGTGGACCGGTGGGACCATCAGTCCATATTTCTTCAAAAATAATGCCGATGACGACTGTTATCGCGCCGTGATAACCGTCTATTTGATGCCTGAAATTGAAGCTCATGATCTCGGTGACATTTGCTTTCAATAAGACGACGCCACTTCCCATCGCATAAATCGATGGATATTTTGTGAATCAAATTCCTAGTTCCTAGTTTTATATGGATTCCGTACATTCAAAAGAAAAAAAAAATCAGAAAACGGTCCTTATTTATTATCCTCATAGGGAGCACAAAACCATTCACAAGCCAAGAATGCTCTGCGCTAATAACAAACACGTGATAATGTTTCAGCTAATAGCAAATGTGATGTCGATAATTGCACTGTAATTACTTAAATTTCAAACTCAAAAATGCAAATCACGCATCATATACAAACATACATTTATAAGATACATCTACAAAGTAAAAGAACATGCATACATACATATATACAAGCATAATTTATTTGTTCAATATATTTTGTAATTTCCCAAATTAAATGCATTAACGTGGCACATAAAAGACACTTAAAAGAGCTTGCATCGAGCGAAATTATGAACTGAAGAACGATGCATAATTAACTGTTAACTTTGCCGAAGATCAAATTCGTGAATTTGCTTGCCGTTGCGCTTTTATAACCCTGCAGGAATTACTTTAAGTTTTGGAGTGGATAAGTTAGTGGTTGGATTCTTGAAAAGAAAATTATTTTATTGGAGATAATTGCATATCAGATTTTTTTTTTAATGAAATGGCTTCGACAAGTTTTCGGCACGGTTAAACTGGCTTTAGTAAAGATTTTTTACTTTCTTTTGTAATATATAATAGCAGAAATTAGTTGCTTAGGAATCGAATTTCGCTTTCACAGGTTTCCATCGTTCAGTCAGTAGATTAAGTCATCAATGATTCAAGTTTTCTATGAATTTCAGTGTTAATTTATGGTATCAAAAATAATGTTCAGCTTAAAATGATTTGGTTTTAATTTGTCAAATTAGGAATCCATGGAATATGATGTTACTTAAAGGAATCGCTGGAATCGCTGGACTGTGCTAGAAGTTCGAACAAAAGGACAGCACTTGCGATGCCCAACGCATGCTGATTGTGGTGCGATCCTATATTTGATGAGGCAATTCTTCTCTCCGCGTCATAAAGTGTTTTAGTAACTCCTTAGTTTCATTTGCTATAAAAATTATAATTTCTTTAGCATTGAGTTTTTAAAAATATAAAAAGAGGAGGCATTTGGAGGCATTTACAATAGTAAACTGGGCTAAAATACTTATAGACTTAAAGAGATTAAATGGGTTTCCTCGGGTAAAAACAGCCTTTTTTTCAACAAATTTTTTCATATAAAAATGAAATATCTTATTAGAGTTTGTTATTGTTACAAGCATACAGTATTAACAAAGAAATTTTGAAATTTTTAGAAAAAAAAAATATCTTAAGCTCGGGCATCGGACACCATGTCCGGTGAGCCCTCGGATAAAAGATACGCCGGCGTTGGCTGGATAATTTCTTACTGGATGATCCAAATTGAAAAATTCATGTTCTAGTCAAAACCTTTACTTACAACTTGGACAAAGGAAGAAAAACTGAAATTGGATTTTTCAAAGAGATTTTAAAAACAAGATGAAAATTTCGAGACATTTTTTTCAAGTAGTTGCAGTCGAAAAAAAAATCTTTCATCCAAGTCTTTAATAATTGTATCTCAAGAACCTGTGTAAAATTTCATGAAGATGGGTTGAGTAGTTCTCGAGCGCACAAGTTCTCAGGGCTGTATCTCCGAAACTATTACTCCGATCAACTTAAAAATGAATGACAATATTCTGGAGGTGTTGTAGAATTTAATAAGTCAATAAAAAAATTTATTTTTTGAAACCCGTATACCCATGTGAACTCTCAAATGGTTTATTCGATTCGCCACTCTGAAATGTAGAAAGTACCAAAATCAGCTTCTATTCCTTAGCATTTGCTTAATATTTGGCGATAATGTTTCAACTTTTTCCGCGCGGGTATATTATTTCACAAAATGAGCTTACATGCATATATATCATATACATACATATGTACATATATGCTTTATAAGACTTTGCAATATTGTATGCCTGTGTTTGATAAACGCGAAAAAAGGCAAACAAAAAATTAATGTTGTCTCGACGCGTAACGAATTAACGCACAAACAACCAAAGTAACTGTGGTTTCGCAACTAGTGGCTATTGAAGCCTAAACATTGCACCCTGCAAAAAACCCAAAAAATTATGCTGCCTTCAACTTCATTTATTTCAGTTGCCTACTCAATCTTATCAAAAGTTGAGGCGAGTTGAGTTTCACTTCTCACATGCATACGTACTATATATACGATCTGTATGTATACGATCTTATACATATATATATTGTTTTATGGTCAAAGTTGTTAAATGACTGATGCGAGCTACTGCCGTCGCTCCAGCTGTATTTTGATTTTTTATTGCTTTTATTCTTGTTGTTGCCATTTAGCGAATTTCATTCGTACCACGCGCAAGTCGAAGCTTAATGAGTTTTTGGAGCGCTATAGTTCGCGCTACAGTGCCTTGCTCGTACCGTCTAAAGCGCTCTCTGCGCCACACTATATATCCAGTGTGTTGGTGTATGCGCCCATCCGTTAACTGCAGCTTACCCACACTTCCAACGCTCACAATCATTTAACTTAAATGCGTTTTTCCAAGGAAGCCCCCAAACACGACGACTATGGAGCCAACGCGCATGCGTTGAAACGTTGAAAATTAAAAATTTCAAAGCGCCGCTCATCTGTAAGGACGATAGTGAACCCTTTTCCCACACAAACACACAAGTGTCAGTTGTTTTTTTTTCTTCAATATTTAATTTTCTCTTTATATTTCAAGCATGATTTGCAAGATTACGTTATTGCTGTGGCTTCTATGTATGTATGTATGTATGTGTGTACCTATAGCTGTTGCCACTTTTAGTTGGCCTGTTCATATTCCAATTTTATATATTTTTAATCAACTTTCGGACTCAAAGTAGCACTCGGTCGTGGTTGTGCGACGTCTTGAGAGCGAGTAAATGAATTTCTGCTTGCAGTAAATTAAGTTTGTTTAGTCATCAGCGCTGTCAGAGTAGGGGAACAAAAACAACAATAGCACTTATTGAAATCGAACAAAAGCGTAGTGTGGCCATAACCGCTACCACATCAATAAGTGGCAATAATTATTCCCACGCTTAGTTTAGCAGCCAAAATGTTATGTTGTCTACAATTTTGTTATTGTTGTATTTATTGCTTGCCGGTGTGGTGTGGAAGCGCTCGGAATTTTGCAGTTTGCACCCATTAGTTAACACTTCGTATGCTAATATCAAAGTGCTTGCCAGCACAATGCGACCACAAGGCAGAAACAACAAATACACACACAACACATCACTCGATTGGCTTACAAGTAAGGGTCGCCCGAGCGCACAATCATCAAATGAAAGGTTAGCAGCTACTCCAACTCAACTCCTGCGGGCAATATTCCATCGGCGCACCAGCCACTCCAATGTTATAAGCTTTCAACAGTAGCGACAGCGGCAGGAGCACTTTGCGGTTGCGCTTGTGGGCTTGGCTGGCATATTAAATGAACACAATAGCCAATGAACTTTTTAATTGCCAATGAAATTGCTTAGCGGATGGGCAGACAGTTAGCCAACCAACAGACTACTCGCACTCAAACGAATGTTGTCGGAACACAGCGGCCTTGCGAATAGTGCAAACAGTTCAGGGCTTGTCAGACCGTCTGCAATTTATTTACCTAATTTTTTATACGAATGTTTAGGCTTAAATTTTATTTGTTATTTGGCGCCATGAACATGAACAGAAAACCCTTTAAAATATTAATTTCTTAACTATTATTTGCAGATGTACGGGTTGGCAAAATGCAGTCGATTTCGTTGAGTCCTCCGATATTCTGTGACTATATGTTTAAATAAAAGGAACTAATTTCGATTTTCCATTGGTGCATGACAAAATTTTCTTCAGAAGTCTACGAAATTCACGAAAGACAACTATTTAATAAAGCTATGGTTTAGTGTCGGTCACAATCACAAAAACTTTCCATTTAATGACATCTGATTGCGATCAATTCATTATAAATTGCATTTAAAGGATTATGGCCGTTAAAATTTTTTGAAAAAACTAAATATTTTTGTTTTATTTTTAAGTTATTATTATTAGTTTAGTATTTATTTTATTAGTTTAAAGTATATTTTACTGTCCTAAAAATATTATTAAGTGGCTGAAACATTAAACAATATTCTAGTGAGATGTGCTTATTCATATATGTACACTAAAAATCGATGGCTCAAAAGCGGTTTTAGATCATTAGTATCTAAGACAAAGTCGTTCAAAATGTTTCATAGAATATTTCCAGCTGTTTTATAGGAAAAAATTGACTCGTTCTAATATACATATACTTGAACTATTAACTATATCTTAACTGTAATGTTTTCTAGGATACTATGTACGATTTTTTGTTATTGTCTGAAATGTTTTATACACCCTAAACCTAAAATAAAGTGTAACTCTTCTTTAAATGATACGAATATGCCTTTTTGAAGAGATTTTATTGCCAAAAAACATGCAAATGAGCCTTAAATATTAAACCGGATTTGTTTTATTGGGTAAGTTTTTAATTTAACAAATTTATTGAAAAAATGTACGATATCGAAACGTTCCGTACTCGGAGAAGATAGCAAAATACTTTCAACAGTTCTGCCACCCTATTTCGCGAAACTCACCGAAGAAAAAATAGCGTTTTAAGCATTAATTTGTATAAAACCGTCGATTTGTGACACATTTTCAATTCTCTAAAATCGTGGGTGATTCCAAACTTAAATTTTATTGGATAGCATTAAAGCCCATGCGATTCTGCAAATTTCCACATTTTTAGATTTTCTCTACGAGCTCTAGTTTAGAAGTTATGAGCATTTTTCTATTTCTATATATTCGGCGGCTACTTGCTGCATGCTCCTGGTCGCCTGGTAGAAATCCTGGATTTTGCTGCCAAATTGAATGCAATTTTTCTGCAGCCGACAGCGGATGCACCCAAAAATTTGCTGGACGTTGCATATGCAAGGGGGCAAAATTCTACGGAGGAAGCGGCCATTTTCTTAGACCGGAAACCGGAAAAGGCTCGGACCGGAAATGACAAAATAACCGCTCAGCACTTCCGGTTGATGAAGTTTTCCGGAAGTGGCCAACCGGAAGCGGAAATGTTTCTGGGCGGAACCGGGAACAACAAAGCCCACTTCCGGTTGGTGGAGTACCCCGGAAGACGTGAACCGGAAACGGGGCATCTTCCCGACGGAACCGGTTTTGGAAATTTTCCGGAAGTTTCAAACCGGAAGCGGGGGTTCGATCGAGGCGGACCCGGAAGTGGCCCCTCGGCATTTCCGTTTCCGATTTGTTGCTTCCGGTGGGATCCCTGAACCGGAAGTTGGAACCCGTTATTCTTTTATTTCCGGTCCGAGCCTTTTCCGGTGTCCGGTGTCTAAGAAAATGGCCGCTTCCTCCGTATAATTTTGCCCCCTTGCATATGCAACACTCCAGCAAATTTTTGGGTGCATCCGCTGTCGGCTGCAGAAAAATTGCATTCAATTTGGCAGCAAAATCCAGGATTTCTACCAGGCGACCAGGAGCATGCAGCAAGCAGCCGCCGAATATATAGAAATAGAAAAATGCTTATAACTTCTGAACTAGAGCTCGTAGAAAAAATCTAAAAATGTGGAAATTTGCAGAATCGCATGGGCTTTAATGCTATGCAATAAAATTTAAGTTTGGAATCACCCACGATTTTAAAGAATTAAAAATGTGTCACAAATAGACGGTTTTTCACAAAATAATGCTTAAAACGGTATTGTTTCTTCGGTGAGTTTCGCGAAATAGGGTGGCAGAACTGCTGAAAGTATTTTGCCATCTACTCCAAGTACAAAACTTCCTATATAAGAAAATTCGACAACGGAACTAAGTTAAATTTTAGAGAATTAAAAATGTGTTTTAATTCGCCGGTTTTTCACAAAATAATGCTCACAACGGTGCCGAAAATCTAGAATGGCCCTTGCACAACTTTAGTTTGCATATTTTAGCAAGTTGTACTTCTACTTATTCAGAATATTTGTCCTGCTTGCAATTTTATTGAATTCTACCAACGAAATGGTATTACATGGCCAGCTTCATAAGAGCCGGGGTCAAAATTGGGCAGTAAGTATCATATTCCGTACATGACGTATTTTAACATTCCTATGCCACAGTGAGAGAATGCGCGAACTGGAACCAAGCTCATAAAACAATATTCATCCTTATTTAAAAAAAATAGATAAAATTGGATCTTTCAGCAGTTGCCCATTGAATAGCTTTGCTACAAATTGATATTGCTTCCGATGAACTTATACATTATGCTACATTTTCACCTTCAGCCTCTAATTCAGCTTTAAAATTGCTTTCTTCAATGATTTAATTTTTTCATTGATTCGACCAAATCGCATTCATCGAAGAAAATCGCTATTCAACAGGGACTTTCATAGAACCCAGATTCATCTGCGTTGTAAATTTGTTCTGGACATAGTCATCTAGTTTTCAATAACGCTAACTACACAAGTCAACGTAGCACCAAATTATGTATGGCAGATATAAACTCACGCCGCACACGACGAAATCGCTGCCAATTACCCTTTGCTAACTGTAATGACTGCAAAGGCAGACTTGTCGTTTTAGCCACAGCATGTTCTGCAGAAGTTCATAAAATGCGCTAACTGAAAATTGTATTTATTAACTGCCAGCCGTAAAACAATCATACACCAAACCTTTACTGCAAGTCATTAAGTCGTAAAAATCCTGTTGGCACATTAGTCAAATGCAATATTTGCATTTGGCATATGAGCATACTCTATTTTATAACCCGCACAACTACCATTTAATAATCATCCGTACACACATACATATGTACATGTACAGAACCAAGCTGTGCTGCTAAGCAGGTCAGAAAGAGAAAGCAGACATGCAAAAGCAGAAGTAAGTAGCTGCCACGCCTCTAAGCATTTATTGCAAAAAATAATAGTAAGTAGCATGTCATAAAAATGAAATGTAAAATTTTCAAATACTCATAATGAGTATGCAAAAATAAAATGGCAAATGGCTAAAAAGTTTAAAGGAGGGCATACACATTTGCATACATATGTATGTATGTATGTACATGCAAAAAAAATAAAAAAAATAATAATTTTAAACTTACAATAACAAGTTTAGCTGCAAGCAGGCACATGTGAATGCAGTCAAATTTAAATGCTTACGAAATGCACAACTGTCTAACGGTAATAGAAAACAATAAGTAATGTTAGCATCGCTTGCACCGCAACTGTAATACCCAACACAAATAAGAAAGTGTATCATACAAAGATTTGATATTGATTGGTCAGTTTATATGGCGGCTATAATACTCTTAGCTATAGTAGTTCGGTCTAAATGATTTATTCGCATATTGATTTGGACAATACGAGTAATATTTATGTGCGAAATTTTGTGAAGATATTTTGTCAAATAAAAATTTTTTCGGTTCCGACAAATGAACAACTTCTAGGATAGAAAACAAAATTTCAAATCGAGATCTCATAAACTGTGGGACTAATTCGCGAATATAAAGACGGTCAGTCCAAACAACCAGAGTAAATCGACGTTATGTATGCTGATCGTGAATATATACATATATTCTTCAGAGCCTGCGACTTCTCCTTTTGGCTTTACAGACTTCGATGCGAATTTTAAATACCCTGTTCAGGGTATATAAATCGAGAAAAATATTTGCGTTATGTAATGAAAATATTGCGTTTCCGTTTCATGGTTGCATAGGCATGCATCTCTCGCCATAAATATGGCCATCAAGTCAAGCCTAATAACAGTTGTGGATAATTGAATGGCCATAAACATATAAATGCCCATAAATATGTAAATATATTTATACATGTATTTAATATGTTGTACACGATTATTTATAGTTTGTCGTAATATATATTTTCCTGAATATAATTACAGCATTTAATATTGTTGTTGACAGAAGCGTCTTAAAATGTATTAAAGAAACTTCTTCATAATTTAAATATATTTAAAACTAAAAATATTATTATTAAAATTTAAAAATATTATTATTTTAAAGCAGAACAACTATGTTTTTAATATTTATTTATGAATGCTATTTAAAAAAAAATTCAAAAATTGAATATGTAAACAATTAGCTTTGCAAGTCGGAATTGTTAATTTGTTGCAAAGTTGTAGTGTTGCAAGAAATACTTTGTTGACTAGTTTTTCAGACCGGAGTATATAATATATATATGTATATATGTATATATATATATAGCCAATAAAACTTGTTTTCGTGGAAAACGGATTATCGAAGTCATACTTAATTTTAGAACGTTTTAACTGTCTGATAAACGTTTAGTGTGTACAAGAAACGATTGACGAAGATATTAATTCTAATATGAATTTCAAGAACTCATATAAAGTTATACATTTTTATTTGGCAGGATACAAACATATATTTTTTCGATTAATAATAAGTCGTCTTACACATCAAAAAGGTTATGATACCTTATAACTTACGTCAATTGCACCTAAGCTATATTATAATACCCGTCACAGATTTATTTTTTATACAATAAAAGGATATAAGAATATCGTTATCAGCACGTTCCCACGACAGTCGGGTCTACGTAACCGGAATAGACCCGGATTTTTAACCGACCAAGAACTGTCAACTCAGCAGAATTCTGCCACTACAACAACAGAAGATCGTTATCTTAATTTTGATCGGTCAGTTTAAATAACAGCTATAAGTTGTGATGGTCGATCTGAGTATCTGAATAGATAATAATATTTGCCACAAAATTTTAAACATACACCACCATAAAATGTGTCTAGCCCTTTTTAAATAGAGATAAAAAATGGGCATCGCAGCCGAAGAAAAAGTTTGCGTACAAAGCAAAGCAAGGGGAATCCCAGGATTTTTTTCAGGTAAAACTGCACTAAAACTAATTAAATAAGATTTTTTTGTGGTGATTGCAGTATTTTAGTGAAATGTTGATTATAAAAAGCAACTTTTATGAAATGGATGGAGAAAGAAAACCAACAAGTGCCAGTGAAAGAGATATAATCGTGAAGTTATGAAACGAAGGAAAAACTTTCGGTGAAATCGGTCAGAAAGAAGACCGAACACACTCCACGATTCGAAGAGTGATTGGAACGTTTAAATCGATGGGTTCCATCGCCTCAAAGCATCGTTCAGGGCGCCACTCTAAATTAAATGATCATGAGAAGCGCAATATCTTTAAAGAACTGCAGAAAAATTCAAATCCGAAGGCTTCGGGTGTTGCGAAAGAGGTTAATTTAAGTTTCCTGAAAACCATTTGCAGTATCACCGTGAGCAAAATTTTCAAAAAAGCTGGTTGTCGAAGCCGAGCGCAGGGAGGAAGCCATTCATATCATTGACGAACAGGCAAAAGCGAGTTGACTTTGCCAATGAGTATATTAATAAGCTGGTGAAGTTTTGGAAACGGATTATTTTCTCAGATGAAGGCAAAATTTGCATGTTTGGAACAAAAGGACGGAAGCTTGTATGGAGAAACCCGGGTACAGCACTCAATAAACAAAATCTTGCGGCGGCAGTAAAACAGGTGGTAGTGTGATGGTGCGGGGGTGTATGTCTATTAACGGAGTGGGTAATATTGAGTTTATTATGTCAACAATGGATAGAGTTAAAGGATGGGAATTGTTTCAATAGGACAACGAACTGCATCACAACCCCATTGAGTACTGATAGAATTTGTTAGAACGTCCAATCCGTCAACATCATATTTATACGAAAGAAATGCTAAAAAGTGTTATCCTTGAGGGATGGAGCAAAATCACAACAGTGATGATCAATGCTAAACCGCTTAAGAAAGGTTTTATATCGAAAAGGTACCCAACTACTTACATAGTTACTAGAAATCATCATTTTTGCTTTAAATTAATATTTGTTATTTTTTTATTTCTTTTTATGCAATTTTTTTCTAAACTGAATTGAATTGTCCTTTTCTTCTTTTTGTTCTTATTTTTTTCGCTGATTTGTTTTCAACACTGTCAACATGTTACTAGACTGAACTCCAATAAGTAATTTAAGATAAGCAGTATGTGAAGCTTGAGTTGGGTTGCTCAGTTTATATAGCAGCTATATGCGATATCGGCAATCTCGGGAAATGATCATCTTCTTGGATCTCAAAATCTCACAGTATCTCAAAAATGGTTGGATAGTTAGTCGGACATGACTAAACCGACTCAGCTTTACGTATACTTATAGGGTCTTCGACATCTCATACTGGATGTCACAAGGTTCGTGACCCCTGTTCAAGGTATAAAAATATGATGCTGTAAAACGAAACAGATCCATCACTAAATCCAACAACAAAAAATATGGCTTTTATATTATTATGTAATAACATTAAAAATTACATGAAATGAAGCAGAATGGCTTAATCTTATTTTATTGCAACACTGCAATTTACGCTGTTTCTTTTAATACACTTAACATTTTTTTAACCAACAACCATTAAATTAATTGCTTTTGTACAATAATATGATTTCTAATTGAAAAACTGAATATGCATATTTTAACACGCTTAAAGATAATCTTGAATGCACATACAATATGCACATATGTATGTAGGTTTGTATGCAGAAATTGGCGGTGCATGAGTACGCGTAAGCGTGTGGCAATCACTATAATATAAATGGTTTTTGATCGAAAAAACATTTCATCAAAACGTACATAAACATAAAGTCAAATAGCGCGGACAGCCAACGTTTAATAGCCGCCACAGTGCAACACCAACAACCGCAACTGTAACAGTACGTGTTTATCGCACCATGCGTTTATGGTTGATATATGCCTATATGTGTATGTACATACATACGTACGCCTGAGTGCATACATTTAGTCGTAGATATGTATCCAAATATCAGTGAGGCGAAGCAGCACCTTTACGTGCAGAAAATACCGCTGCAATTAGCAAAACATTTTAGTGTTGTGTACTCCCAGGTGAGTGTTTATGTGTATGGCGGTTGGCGCACTTCCCGGTTATTAGACACTCGTCAGTTTTAATTAAGCGCCAACCGCATTTTGATAACACCATTAAATGCTCATGCGCTCATTTACATACATGCATACATAACTACATACATACATAGAAATGCATAACACTGTAGGTGTGTGTACCAAATAGAGGAATGTATGCAAGCACTTCAACTACCTATAGATAGCTAGAAATAGTTTTGTGCTCGCATGACTTTTACTTGTCCCTTTTAATTTCTTCTATGCACATTTCTCCACTATACGCTAGCTATCTAGCCGTCATATCCAAGTGTTTTGCTAGTAAGAGCCAATTACACAAGTACGCACACCGTTATACAATTACAGTACCCGTGTGTGTGCAGCGCCACTTCAGAGCGCATTCGAACTAACCCATTGCATTTAGTTTAATTATCCACACTTTCGATGGAAATTCGAATTTGTTGAAGTTTTAGTTGAAATAGTTGCAATAGTGTTTACCAACAAAAGTTCGCCGGCAGATAAAACACTTCAAAAGTTTTGCAATTACACACTTTGTAGTTAAGTGCACTGGCGTAAAGCGTAAATGCACTGCACCACAGAATATACACTGCACTGCAGAATTTACTTAAAGTATCACCTGTACACATGCGCATGAACAAATAACTACACAGTCAACACAAGTAGGAGGGCGCTCATGTCATCACCTTTTGCCTGTCCATTCATTTGTTGATTTTGTCCTTAGCGCCCAAAAGTTATGCTGTATTGTAATTTCCTCGGGTAGTTTTATTTCTACTTACGTATACGCCAAAGCATCGAAATTTGTTGGAACCACTTGACAAAGGGGGCAATTTTGTAACTGCTAGTAGTTTTCGTAAAGTTTCTTTGCAATTGTGAAAGGCTACTAACATCTAAATTGGAATCGCCTTATCACGGGCTACAGGTGTAAGTTGGGTTGTAAATTTTTAATGATAATGATTTAAACCCAGCAACACCGAACTGGTCTTACGAAATACAAAATACCTGAGGCGCATCTACCAACAATGGGAGGAACGACTCTTCGACCTACTAACAGAGTTAAATAGTTAGGGCTAATCCTATAATGGGAGCTCTGGTAGATATCTGATATCGAAATTAGCCCTGACTGTCACTTCTATGCTCACATACTTTCGCGGGAGGCATAGGAGGAAAAGACGCGCTAAAAGAAATGGGTGCAGAGTTTTTTTTAGGCTTTGCTTTTAGACTTCCTGACCACTGGCTGCTATAAAGGTAGCAGTAGATCTAATTCGCTGACTGTGTGCTCAAGACTAATGAAAGGTTTTTTAAACTCCCTATCTGTCATTTTATGATTAGACTGATTCGGGTATCTGGCCACAGCGTTATTGCAAGAAAATGTGAGACTGATGACCTTGCTAGGACAGGTACTTCAGTATCAATAACTGCGGAATGGTAACGGATAGGAGCTCCGTCGCGTTCTTGTAGTTCACTACTGAACTGTTGGTCTTCAGAACAAATTAGCAAACGCTGGTCGACTGCCTGTAGTGATGCAGTCGCAAAAGTCTTTTGGACCAAGAAACTCATCGCTCTCCTCCGATCGGATTTCATGCAGTAAGATTGTTGTTGTAACGGGTACCTAATCCCCGTTAGGATGGTAAAGTTAGATAAGTTTTTGTCGACGTTATCCAACGGTAGGCCCACAAAACGTGCTGCTTCGACAGGGTCGTACCAAAGGGAAAGGGTTCTCAAATGGGTAGGGTTCCTGGGGCTTGCAAAGAGGTTGTCAGTATCATACGGAGAATCATTGCACACAGGACATATTTTAGATATGTCACGATCATTTTTGGATAAGTACGGACTTAACCTGCTACAGTATCCAAAACTAAGCTGCATAAGGCTCACTCTCGTTTCTCGCTCTTCGTCTGCAATGGGAGGTGGTTTGACTGCAAGTACGCCATTCACTGAGTGGGAGTCGGTAAAGGTGTTAATAGCTCCGTTGTCAATCACGGTCAGTGCTTGTCGGAAGTCCGAAGACTGGTCGGCGTATTGTTTGATGTCCTCGACGTAGTTGAGGAATGACCTCTTGATGCACCTACGAGGCTATTACGCACCAAGCATGTGACTGCTGGGATGACTTCTTCGAAAGCACCCCAGCAGGAAATGCTTGGAAAAGAGTACATTAATCTCTTTAACTGGGAGCATATATCCGCTTTTGCAAAATCAAGGTAAAAAACCTAGGGTCTCATTCTTTAAGACATCCAGGTGAAATAGTGGAAATATATTTAGGACAACTAAGCAGAATTGTGATAGACTCAGAGCGTTTTTGCCGATAGCTGATATTCAACTCCTGTAGTTTTTCGTTTGGCTTAACAAATGACTGTTCATAGTAGTGTAAGTGTGATCCGTCCATAATGCTGAGTGATCAGCCATCTAACATAACCTAATCCTGACAGACAATTAGTCTATTCAGTTGAATTCATAATTTCAATAACTATAACTATACTCTATAATTAATATTGATGTTTTTAATAAGGTCAATTGCGATATTCGAAGGCAAATATTTCCAACTTGAAGTCTAAATTCGAAAAAGAAAGAAATTACTTTTCTGGGTTATGACTAAATTTCCTCTTCGGTCCAAAACATCACCGATAATGGATCATATTAATACTTACAACGAACCCTCAAGTTTTCTTCCAACACTGTTGGCAAGTCTTATTCCAGCATTTGATATACGGGGACTATTACTGAAATATCCTCAGAAGACTTTTGAGAAATTGATATGGACCATTTCATTGTAAGTAGTGTGTAAAATAATGCTAGATACTTATGAGCAGTTCCTTTTAAGAAACCATGAAAACAAAAACTATATATTGTATTCAGATCACTGCAGAACAGAGCACAAATCAAGTACCCATTTTTTGAAACAAACAAATGGCAAAAGAAAAACAGGAACAGTTCGAAAAGGACTAAACACATCTAAAAGATGCTTTGGTTTGTTTATGCTATGCATTAGAAAGACTAAGTTGTTGCTACCAAAATATACAAACTATTAACTAGAAGAACTAAACAGAAGAAATTCTTGCAAAAATACACAGAGCCTAAACTAGCTTAAAACAATAAGAACAAGAATGAAGTACTTGAGACCAGAGAAAAGGCGATTTGTTGAAGAGGAATTTCATAGCAATAATGACCAAAAGTATTTAGAAGCCAAGTGAGTTGGAAAAATATTGAGACAAAACAGTAAACTTTGAGAACTTGTACGAAAATAACCGTTCAACAATTGGAACAAGGATTTGCAACATGACAAAGAGCCAAACAAAGGCCTTACATGAGTGTTTAGACCAGATCCTCAAGAGTATCTTTTTGTATTACTTTGTATTGTTGTCACGATTATGGATAAAGCAAACACTCGAAACTACAAAAGCCACTTACAAATTGGAAGGATAACGCACACAATAAGAAATTGTCATGCTTATGTGTTTTTATTTTTATTATTGGAAGTCGAAAACATTTATTGTAAATAAAAGGTACATATATGTAGCATATGAGTGCGAATTTCTACATAATGAGACATACATACATACATACAATGGGTATGAATTATAGAGAATATATATGTTATATGACTGATTATTTGCCTTCCTTGTGTTGACCTGCAGCATGACACACTAAATTTTGCCAACGCCATCAAAGTGAATGTGCCAAAAACCAAATCAGCTAAAAGCGGATTAGCAATATACAAAGCCGATAAACACAAGCAACTCTCAGCACTTAAAAATCCACTGTTATGCTCTCAGCGGATGCTGTGCCACAAACACTTTTAATGCGCGCCAGCATCCTACGGTGATAATTGGCGCAGCGGTACCATCACACAACCTTTGACGAGTGCCTGCTACACTCTCATATACCGCTCTTGTGCCTCATGCTGCAATCGCTTATGTTTGCTAGACCCCTCCGAGCCGCGCGCAAATCTTAGCTTGATTTGCGTTAATTTGTTTAAATTGTTGCATGTCGCAAGGATCACAGCGACTGCGAAAAGACACCTAAGCGCGCCGTGAACTGCCGCTGTCATTGCCGACAAGTAGAACGCTAATGGTAGCGATGCCGAGCAAAGTGGGTTGTAGCGGCTACCAAAATGTATGTGCGTCGTCCCAAATCATTATTCATTTACCCCAAACGTATTTACAACAGCGGTGTTGTACGCAGCGTACAACAATAACAAATTATGCATTACAATAACAAACACCATAAAAGCGGTTAACAAATTGTTTGCCGAGCTGGCAGGCGGTAAATGAGCAGTAGCAGGAGAGTGCTCCTTTGCCTTTGCTCCTTTCTTCTATCGGCCGTGCCACTTTCGGTTTCATTCACACACTGTCCCACTTGGATCCTATTTACCCCTCCCCCACTGTGCTATTAAAATGCAACAATGCGTTTGCAACAAACGAAAAGAAATTTGTAACAAAATAAATGCGCCGAGAGCACTAATGACGGCGCTGCAGCGAGTGTGGCGCACTTCCGTAGTCCATTAACATTTCGTTGCAACTAAATGAGGCAAATTAACGCTGCGGGAAGGACAATAAAGCGGTAAGTCCTTTTTGCAAGCATTACAGTTGCGCATTTATTTATTTATTTCATTTGGCAGCTGTGCGTGCAGTTTCATTATAAAACTCGAAAAAAAGTGTTTGAAGAACTACTTTTTTTATACTTTATGCATTTATGTATTTATTCAAAAGTATGTAGTATGGTTTAGATACTCGTATGTTGCACTTATTATATGGTATATTAAGTTTGTCTGTAACACCTAGAAAGAATAAATGGTCAGCATGAGACGACCTGTGTCGATTTATCCATGTCAGTCTACCTATTTCCCCGACGTTTTGTCCATCTGTATATACACATTCTAGTCCCGTTCTGGATACATTGATTTTAAATGTTGCACACTTCGTTTTCTCCCCAAAAGACTGCACATTTAACGAAATCGGCTGTATCGGCGGACTATAGCATATAGCTGTCATACAAACTGATCGATCAAAATCAAATTCTTATATGAACAACTTGATATAGAAATGTCAGGATTATTTTATATACCGAACTTGGTTGAAATCGGTCGAGTAGATCCCGAGATACGTATATATTTTCACCTAAATGTTGGCGGTTCCACGCCCATAGCCCAATTTTGACAACTGCTTTCATGAGACCAAACTCGGCATATGTGGAGTGGTCATGTTTAAAATTCGATTTCACCTGTTTTCGTGTTGTTGCAAGAAGTATCGATGTGATGTTGCAAATTTAGTTGATATAGCCTAACCACATGTGACTCTACTACTACTGTTATTCCCTGTGTACCGAATTACAGTTTTATATCTTACTATAGTGCTTCGTTAAACGAGATTTTGTAGGCGTGACAAGAATCTACGACATCGCCCTTATTTTTTTCCCAAGGAACAGATGTACCAAGTTTAATCAAGATATCTCAATTTTCACTCAAGTTATCGCTTGCACGGACGGAGGAACGGTAGTTCTTCCTTTTCGCAGTTTGACACCAATTGGAGGTTCAAGTGTACCCAGGTTCTTCTCCACCTGATCTTCCAAACGCAATGGAGATCCGCCTCAGTCTAAAGTAGAGATATTTCAGGTCTGACAAGCAGGCTTGACATCGAACGACTCGAAGAGGTTCTTCTCGGTTCTGATGGAGCTTTTGGTATTGCTCAACGTCAATTTACACAGTCGTATTAGGGTACCAAAGTCAGACATATCAAAAGCAACTTGAAATTAAAATCGACGAAGAGGTTGTGTGTGTCGATCCTCTGTTCACGGGTATTTTCCAAAGTTTGAAGCAAGGTGGTCAGTGGTTTGTTTTCCAGGCCTAAAGCCACACTGATATGATCCTTATCAATCCAATTTTTTGGCTGTGGTCTTCAGTCTTTCACTCAGTACGCTCCATAGAATCTTATAAACGATGTTGAGGAGTAAACCTCCCCTCACAGCAGTTGGCGCAGATTGTGGAGTCTTCCTCTTTATGGTTTGTTCAGAGCACACTTAAATTCCAATCGTCGAGCATATTTTCATGCGACCATATTCTACAAAGAAGCTGTTCCATGCACCTTATCAGTTCTTCGCTGCCGTATTTGAATAGTTGATCCAACAATACATCATCCTAATCCAGCTATTCGGCTGACCGTAATGTAATTACTTATTTAAATTAGTTACTTTTTACCTTGTATACTATTTTACACTTTACAAACGTATATATAATTTTAATAAAATTATTATTCTTTATAAACATTTTGAGTCTATTACCCGCATACTGAACTTTATTTAAATTTTTCTCTTTCTTTCATTTTATAACTCCTTGACTCAAAATTCCACTCATTTATGGTTAATTTATTGCTTTCATATATTTGATTTTAGAAAATTGTTATTTTTTTGCAAATACTAAATTCGCCTTACTGTGCGAAATTATGCAGACGAAAGCAACGGTGCTTTTCTACGGCAATCTACTTTTTTTTTGCTTTTTTGCTTCTACAGTAGCGGAATGATTGCGTGACTTTTGACATATTCATTTTTTGTTTAAAAATATAAAAGTGCCTTTTGCATTTAACCGACAAAATAGTTAAGCAAATTTCAAATTCACAAAAAGGAACCGCGATGATTAACTTAGTAATCACAATAGTGCTAATAGCCATTAAGTTAATAAAAAGAAAGAAACGCTTGCTAAATGATCATCATCAAGGCAATTATCCTCACAATCGGCAGCCGTAATGCGAACTATTCTATGATCATCTCATAAAATTTAAGCGCTTATATACATATATACATACATAATTATCATGATCAACATCATCACCAGCTCTGTCAGTCGGCACGTCTACATCAGCCAGCCACTTGCGTGTCAATAATTGCCGAGTATTTGTTATTTTTATTTATTAATGAAACTACAACAATAAAACACTTTTTATTATAGTGAAAATATCGAAACGGCAACTATTTAAACCACAACATACTATTATGTGCCATATGAAGTATACATGTATGTGTGCACCTGCCAAAGCATTTGGCCGCTTGTCGAAAATAAAGTATTTAGCATTCAATTCCACAAAGCTAGTGTCGTGTGTCCCCCAAAGGAATTCACAATCGCTTTGGAATGATATATGAAATGGTCATTTTAACAAATTACTTTTGTAGTTTTCTTTAAATATTTCTTTTGTTTTGTTTCGTTTCGTTTTTATTACAGTAATTTCTTTTGTTAAATTAGGCGTTCCTCAGTTCGCGTTTATTCTTTGGTATTGTAAAACTGCGAAAGTTATTTTAATTATGGTGTAAATTATGGATTTGGGAGAAAGAACTTTTTAACTGTAGGTAATATAAGTTCATACATACATACGAGCATATGTGTGTAGGAATTTAAATCGTAAATTAGAAGAATTGAAGTCATAAAAAAGCTTCTTTATAGATTTTTTTTAGAAATTTAAGCTCCGAAATATATATAAAATAAAATATTTAGAAAAAATGTTATTACAATATTATTTTATTGAGAAATATTGCCAACACCGATTTCTTAATCCTTGGAGAGTGGCCCACTATACATCTATAATAGCACCATATAGCCGCGAATCAACAATAGAATACCAAAATATACTTCACGAGTGAAGATCGACTACTTTCGGCAGGCAATTGAGTTGCCTTTTACTATTTTGAATATTATCGAATACTATCACCCCCTGTTATACTTGTAGTATGCAGAAATGCCAAAATCGGGTAACAAACCTTAACAATCGCTGTGGCCTAATACGTACAAAGAGGTTTAATCCTAAAGGATAGTTAACTGGGGTTGAATTGAACATCAAGCGCTCAAAAGGCGACCATCGTCCCATTCACAAGACGTAGCCTGAGTAGCCTCATCTGTGTGCCCGGTTACAAAGGTATAGTCGAGAATGAACTGGCTGATAAGTTCTCCCGCTTCGCACCATCAATGTTGGGTCTACATACCATAAAGGAGCTGCTCCGCAACGAAGAAAGAGTAAGCAGAGAGATATTGACAACAACTCTAAGGCATGCGCCAAGCCAAGTTGCTAATAGGGGGTTACAACCTCAGCAGGTTTAAATATGTAATCAACCTCCCATGGATAAATACAGACTACTTGTCGCATTCTACACTGGACACTGCAAGCTGAAAGAGCACCTACACAACAGGACCTAGCTTTTTGCGTACATTTGCAGTTCTACGAAAGCGAGTCTGAAACACCAGAACACCTGCTAATAGACTGCATAACTGTCTGCTGAGGAAGGTTGAAGGCCCTTGGATCCACGTTTCCAAAAAGAGATCACATCGCTAGCACCTAACAATATATTAGACTTTATCTTATACAGGTATGTTAGGGCTAGTTGAGTTTTTTGATTTAGAAGAGGGCACAATAGATCTAAGAGAAATAAATTAATTTCAGCTGGTTGTTTGTTCTCTGTTTAAACATAATAAGCAAAAAGAGGTTAATCGAAGAAATGTCTTTCTTATATCGAAAAGACTAGTAGGCTGCCATATTCAAATAGAAATGACATGCTGAAATACATAGTAATATTTATGATATATTTTTATAATTACAAAAACGGATTAATAAAAAATTACATTAAATATAAAAAATACATTTTTTCCTACGAATACTATTTTTCATCCCATTTAATTAACTATTCAATTAAAAAGTACAATATTTATATCAAACACTAACCACCAACAAACAATCTGCGGTTAAGTATGAAAACCACACATCAAGCAATTTCAGACTCATTAATCAATTTCTGGTATTTCATATCAGAAGTAACACAACCCACAACAACAGCAGTAATAGAAGCGCTTAGACTGGCTAAGAAATTCTCATAAAACGAAAAAAACCTACAACTACAACAAACGACCCAGCTATATACGCCACAAAACAGTCAATCAGACGGTCATTCAGCTGCATTAGACCAGCCAGTGAATCAGCTAGTCATTGAAAGCGTTTGACTCATCATTCGTCTTTTTCGTCCGTCAGCGCGCCGGTCATGTCCGCGATCGCCTACTGCAATCAATTCATAAAACAGGTGAGACGCCGCACAACCATTGATTTGTGTGCGGTTAAATACATTCGATCAACTTCTAACTCTTTTCTGGCACTAACACCACAAGCACACAAAAAACACGAATACACTCTTTGCTGCTGCAGACTATCTTCTATCCAAAGCGCAGCGTCAAACGTGTAATGATCATGCGATCGTTTTCAGTTTTCGTAGCCTCACCTCTAAAGCACGGATTACCTCACTTGGGCAACGTTTAGTTGTAACTCCTTGCTATTGGCCAGCTTAACCGCTTTGAACGTGCCACAGGCGTCTATCCAATAAATTCAAGTTGTTACCCACTTTTCCAAGCGACGCGTCACTCATTTACAATGAACGTGTGTTCCCACATTCGTCACGAAATGCTTTTAACTCGCCAATGTGACTGCAGTCACCTACCGAGGCAATATAGCTTTGGCACTGAGTGAATAGAACACAACACGATCACGCTAGTGATGATCGTTTATGAAAAGTTGTTGACGAAAGATCTTGCAACGGCGGCATATACGGCGGAAAGTGACCGCAGGCTATATAATGGATTTTCAATTGAAATATAAAAAAAAATAGCTACAACATGGCAAAACGTGCAAATCGATTTGACGATTTTTTTTTTCACAAAGAAAATATTTTTTAAGTTGGAGGACAGCGCAAGTCATGAGCTGTCAATATTTTCGTTATTATTTTTGTTGCTGTTTAAGCGCTGCTATATTTTTTGTGCTTGATTCACTTTAGTCATTCACGTCTAGACAAGTACAACGCTTCCTCAGCTCAAACGAGATAAGTGTACACGCCCGTAACTAGCATTTATATAAGTTGGTAATACGAAAACTTCTCTATCGCACATAAATAATAATTTTCCCCTTTTCGCCTAATGTGATTTTCAATATTGTTTGTACGTTTACCACAACACTCATTAACTGCCGCTTAATCGAACGTCGATCGCACATTAACAGACACTAGATCAGTGCTTTATTAGATAGTACTTAGCTCCAGCAATCAATAATCACTCACTTACACTTGTTTCGAGGCTATACATGTGTAGTTTAATGAAAAATCATTTAATACCATACTTGTGTGACTTGTTTACATTATGCATAACGAGTCTTTATACTAGAGGCTTTCCAAATCCAATTACCAAATACTCATACCAACTAATTTGCTTCAAAAGTCATTATATGAAAGATTCTGTGATTTGTTCGAATTTTAGTTTTTTATCCAAAAGCATGATAAGTATATCCAATTTTACTGTTGATAAGGTATCAGAAGTAATATGTAATAGGTCAATCGAAAAATCCCCGGTCTACCATACTAAAACACATTTATTCGGTAAAATTCGTTCTTTTTGTTCAACACAGCTCTTTTTAAGGGTGATAGACTGATTATAGTAACCTTCCAACTCTTCGATACCATTTTTGTAGTAAGTTGTGTTCTTTTCTTCAAAATAGGCCTTAGTTTCGAGACCTCAGTATCGACGGTCACCTCTTCATTCGACGAAAATTTCTTCCCAGCGAACATTCTTGTGAGATCTGCGAACAGGAAATGGTCGCTGAGCTTCAGATCTGTAGAATGGGAGGAATGCAGATGCAATTCGAAGTTCAATTTTTGGATTTTTGCCATACCTCCCTAAGGGAGGCTGACCTTCCAACTTTTCGATACCATTTTTGTAGTAAGATTTGATTTGTTAATTTTCTTCGAACTTGCCGTCATTTAAGGCGATTCAGTTGAAGAAATTTCTTCCCAGCGAGCAGTCTTGTAAGATCTGAGAACAGAAAATAGTCGATGGAGCTCAGATCTGGAGAATACGGTGGTTGCGGAAGTAATTCAAAGCCCAATTCATCAATTTTTGGCATCGTTTTTTACTGACTTGTGACACGGTGCATTGACTTGGTGAAGTAGCACTTTCTTCTTCTTGAAATCCGGCGATTTTTCGGAAATTTCGTACTTCAAAAGGTCCAATAATACTGACCTTTAATCGACATTACTGGTTCTGTCCAACGAAACCATGGGGATCACTTTTTATTCGTTACCTCTCAGCCAATTAAGAGATTTATTTACTAAGACTGCGTTCACACACGAATATTTTCGTCGTTTAAACTTGTAGTGCATCTAAGGGAAGGAGACATGGAAAGACGATGCCTCGTGCTTTGTAATTCGTTTTGTGTTTTTGTTCTTAACAGTTCGCTACTAAGCAAATTTACATTTCTATTTATTTTTAACGGCAAAAATGTATGCAATGGGTAACACCAAAATAGCATCATTCCCCCTATAGTCGGGTCTACGTTACCGGAACGGACCCGAATTTATTATCCAGTCAGGGACTGTCAACTCGGCAGAATTCTGTCGTTACAACAACAACAACCAAAATCTATTTCGCGATACTGAACCACAGAAGCTGGCATGGGTAAGTTCACTCTATATCTATTGCGCGTATTTAAAAAATATTTTCCAAAAATTTAAAAAACGAAAGTTTACTGTATTATATTTTAAACTTATTTTAATAATTAAGTTTAATAATAATATAATAACTAAAAATATTTAATTTAAAACTATTGTAAAAATGAATTTCTACAGCAGTTAGCGTTCTTTAACATATTATAAGACGCATTCACACCTCGGCGTTTTCTAATTCCATGATGGATTTTTAGTTTGTTAGTTGAACAAACAAAACCTGTAGCTAAATAAGACATACATATATACATATGTAAATATTTTGCATAAATCATTGATTAGATCATTTTTACATATATGTGATTTTCGTTGTTTGTACGTTTACCACAACACTCATTAACTGCCGCTTAATCGAACGTCGATCGCACATTAACAGACACTAGATCAGTGCTTTATTAGATAGTACTTAGCTCCAGCAATCAATAATCACTCACTTACACTTGTTTCGAGGCTAAACATGTGTAGTTTAATGAAAAATCATTTGATACCATACTTGTGTGTACTGACTTGTTTACTTGTTTACATTATGACATTACATAGTGAGTATTTATACATAGAGCCTTTCCAAATCCAATTACCAAAAACTCTTACCAATTCATTATGACTGGCTTAAAATATTCTTATTCGGTTACATTTTCGTCATTATTTGGAAGGTTCTGTGATTTGTTTGAATTTTAGTTTTTTATCCAAAAGCTTGATATATCCGATTCTACTATCGATAAGGTATCAGAAGTAATATGTAATAGGTCAATCGAAAAATCCCCGGTCTACCATAGTAAAACACATTTGTTTGGTAAAATTCGTTTATTATTCAACATAACTCCCTTTAAGGGAGTGCACTGATATAGTGACATTCCTACTCTTCGATACCATTTTTGTAGTAAGATATGTTCTTTTCTTCAAAATAGGCGTTAGTTTCAAGGCCTCAGTATCGGCGGTCACCTCTTCATTCGGCGAAAATCTCTTCCCAGCAAATATTCTTGTGAGATCTGCAAACAGGAATAGAAATGAGGTTCAGATCTGCAGAATGGGAGGAATGCAGATGCAATTCGAAGCACAATTCATGTATTTTTTCCATACCTTCCTAAGGGGTAGCTGGCCCTCCAACTTTTCGATACCATTTTTTTTGTAGTTAGATTTGTTGCCCATTTCTTCGAACTTGCCGTCATTTAAGGCGATTCAGTTGAATAAATTTCTTCCCAGTGAACATTCTTGTGAGATCTAAGAACAGAAAATAGTCGATGGAGCTCAGATCTGGAGAATATGTTGGTTGCGGAAGCGATTCGAAGCCCAATTCATCAATTTTTGCCATCGTTTTTACTGATTTGTGACACGGTGCATTGACTTGGTGAAATAACACTTTCTTCTTCTTGAAATCCGGCGATTTTTCGGAAATTTCGTACTTCAAATGGTCCAATAATCTTTAAATGTAACCGACATTACTGGTTCTGTCCAGCGGATCACTTTTTATTCGTTACCTCTCAGCCAATTAAGAGATTTATTCATTAAGACTGCGTTGACACACGAATATTTTCGTCGTTTAAATTTGTAGTGCGTCTAAGAGAAGGAGACATGGAAAGTCGATGCCTCGTGCTCTGGAATTCGTTTTGTGTATTTGTTCTTAACAGTTCGCTACTAAGCAACTCTACATTTCTAAGTACTTTGAACGGCAACTGTATGCAATGAGTAATACCAAAATAGCATCGTTCCCATGATAGTCGGGTCTACAATACCGGAACGGACACGAATTTTTTATCCAATCAAAGACTGTCAAATCGGCAGAATTCTGTCGTTACAACAACAGCAACCAAAATCCATTTCACGATACTGAGCCACAAAAGTTGGCATGTATAAGTTCACTCTAAATCTATTGCGCGCATTTAAAAAATATTTTCCGAAATTTGGAAAACGAAAGTTTACTGAATTATATTTTAAACTCATTTTAATAATTGATTTTAATAATAATATAATAATTAATAATATTTAATTTAAAACTATTGTAAAAATGAATTTCTACAGCAGTTAGCGTTCTTTAACATATTATAAGACGCATTCACACCTCAGCGTTTTCAAATTCCATGATGGATTTTTTGTTAGTTAGTTGAACAAACAAAACCTGTAGCAATACGTATGTAAATATATACGTATGTAAATATTTTGCATAATTCATTGATTAGATCATTTGATTTACATATTCATGTCTGTTGGCGACAAGTTGTCAGCTGCTAACATATTCTCTGAGACTCCAATGCCCCTGGAAGTTAGCGATAAAATATTTTAATTTTGCATTATTGACAGCTTAACTTAGGTCCGGCTTTACAGTTCAGAAGCTATGCTTACAAACGATTTGTTGAGTTTGAATTGTCAAAGAAAACAATAATCAAGTTCGTAAGCTTTAAAGCGCTCGCGCAAATTGAAAACTCTTGCTTTTAGTACATGGAGTGTTTAAGATGGATCTTTCGTTTAAGTCTACGACTGACCATCATTATGCGTTCAGATGAAAAGTTTTAATTGGTCTTGTGTTAAAAAAAAAACATATCAATATTTTAAATAATCGAAATTCTTTATTTCTTTTTGATTAATTGATCTGATCTGCTAATTGTAATTATATTATGAGTAAAAATATCGGAGCAAAAAAATCCACGTATATTTAGGATTTCGTTGTGCTTCAAATATTTATATTTCTTGTTGAATGAAAATATATAATAAATATAAAATAGATTTAATAAAAGGTGTTTTAAGGGTGTTTTCTTTTTTACTATTTTTTTCAATCCCAGATGAACTTTCTTCGGAAATACACTAAAAAAAATTTCCTCAAAATTAAGCAGAAACATTAAGTACTCGACCAAGGCATGTAAAGATTTTCACTAAAATCGTGATTATTCATTTTTAAATTTCTGTAGCTCAAAAGCACTTTTGAGAATTGAATACTCTACAAAAGTTTTCATGGCGACAAAGTCGTAACCCACACCGACGAGTAGTACGAGCCTCTAAACCAGATTTTTCCATGACATTTTTCTTAGTATTTAGCTCCTAAATGACAAGAGCTACAGAAAAAATGTAAATGAAAAACTTGCGAGATATTCGGCTTTTTAAGTAAGACTGTATGGAATTTTCATAGATTTTTTAGCAAAATTGTTTAAATTGCTAATTTCTTATGTTCCGAATACCTCGAGAAATATTAGGGATAGCGATTTTACACTTTTTTGTAGCATTATTTGATTATTCTTCAAGTCAACAATACAAATTGTTCATATCGGACCACTTTAGCCTTTATCTGTCATACAATCTGAACGATCAAAATCAATTTTATTTTATTTTGCTTATTATATAGGATATTCCAGCTTCGGTGCAACCGAAGTTAAGGTTTCTTCTCAATTTTTTTTACTAATGTACTTTCAAAAATACGACAGAAATCGTAAACCTATTCAACCAAAATTTCCGCCACAAAAATAATCGAAAATTCCGCCCACAAAATAACTACAAACTCAACAATTTACTAAAGATTAGGAATAATCTTAAACAGAAAAATCTGAGTTATTCAAAAATTCGCTTACCAACGTTCACTTCACAAAGAAATGCATCAAAACTTACCTGCAAATAAAAATAGTAAAATATATATTAGTAAAAAGTCACTGAAAATGTCTAGCTAATATTGATTATAAAGAAAACCCAATTGACGGCTTTGGCTACTGTTTATATTCATCCACAGGCTTAGCCAATTTGTTGGCGACGCCCACAATAAAGAAATCAATATGTCAAACTACACCACATATACGAACAACCAGCATGTATGACACTATCCCTGGCTGCAGAAACAAAAATTGTCAGAGGAGTAGACGCAACACCTCGTATATGAATGTGTGCACACATGAGATCGTAAAAAAGCTGGAAGCGATTCGCCAACAAATTGGCAAAGCTTAAATAAGCTCAACACGCTTCAGAGTTAGCAAATAACAACAATTGAGTACGAGTTTTGAGAGACTAGCAATATTTATTATTATTATATGAATTGGTACAGCCTTAACTGCCAAGCAATTGACTACCGGTATTTCAAGCGTTGCTGACAATAATGTTGCTATGCACACTCGCATATGTATGTATATGAATTAAGCTGAAATGTATGAGTGTGCGACGGAAAAAAGTCAAAACTGACACCAGCAGCAGCCATAAGCTACATACACTGCCGGCCCGCTGACCGCCTGTCTGACTATGCGATAAGGAGCCAAGAGTCCAAACCTCAAACAGCTAATAAACACATATGCAAAATAAGCATATACAATAAAAATAACAACAACAATAAGTGCAGAAAGCACAGCGGCAGTAGCAGCTTATAAAGTAGCGATATACACGTCTGTAGTTGACGCTTTCAAAGGCGCAGCATAAGCGCGGCCTGCCATCTCTACAGCAGCGCACACAGCAGGAGATTTGTTTGGACGCCAGCTCTGGCTGCTGACCAGTCAGGCAAGCTGCCAGGCAATCAGGACAGCTAAAGCATAAATATAAATATGTACATATGTAACAGCTAACCATGTGTATGTATGTATGCGTGTATTCAAGTGTGGCGCATGCGTATGAATGGCAAATACAAATCGAATATCACTAATTTAAATGAGCAACGCTGATTGCAGTTGCCACTGTTTCCTGCGCTACTAGTTGCCCGCGTTGCATCATTGTTGTTGCTGCAATTGCGCAGTGACTCTACTAAAGTCGATACGCAAATGTTCAAGATAAATGTGCGAATGTGCGAACGACTGTGATGAGCATATGTGCATTGGCTGCAGCCACAAAATAGCGTCGTTTTGCGCCTCCTTACACGTTTCAGGGCACAACGCTCACAATTTATCAACGTACGCCGCAATCATTGTGGAAGCGATAGCGCATGGTCAACACCATCTCCGCTCGTCCAACTGAACAGTCAACTTACTCGTTGCACCACAATTCATCTGCGTCTCAGCTCGACGCCGTCGACGCGTCATTGCGCAAATTGATTTGCATAACCAATTATAAGCGCATACGTAGAGTGAGCGGAGAACGTACAGCAAGTAGCGTTTGTTTCTGTAGTCTTTTGATTTTTTGCACTGTGAAACACAACGTTGCAAAATGGATGAAGGTTTTCTTGATAAAAGTCCTGTCCTGTCCAAGTTGAGTCACTTAACCCCCGATTTCTAGCAACCTCAACTCTTACATACTATATATAGCTATAGCTCCAGACCCATCAAAACAACTCACTTTTAGTATCTAGTTTAGATACTAGAGTTGTCAGCAGATGGGGCAAGTAAAGCATTGACTCCACCGAGAATCAGCAATATTTCTTTGCCGATTAAATATCTACAAATAGCCAGAACCACATAAACTCCCTCTTTTCCTAATAATAGGATAGTGTCCGTTCTGCCTAGTTTATCTGCTTCAGAGTTATGTAACAGGAGTATTACAATGTCCTGCAAGCCATAAGAGATCAAGTCATTATTTCTTATTTCACAGTCTTTGACGAAACCCTAAGACAAGTTAGTTATTTCGAAATCGATTAGCGATCTGTATATATAAATACTATATACTCGCTGTTGAGAGCACGCTCTTTGCCAGAACATGAAGGCTTTCTTTAATAGCTGTGATCTCCGCTTGAAAGACACTGAAGTGGTCTAGAAAACGGAAGGTCTAGTATTGTAGGCTAGTTAGGATCCATTCGTATAGAAACTTATCCGTTCGTCCCTGTTAACCTCGCGCCTTTTCCATTCTTCTCTGAAAGGGAAGTAAATATTGGAGACCGAATTTAAGATCAGTTCTATGAAATTACAAAAATACTTGGAATTGGGTGAGAACAAGAGTTTGACTGGCACTAATAAAGAGGACTCTTTTAAACTAAGAGCTGATCTGGCAAGGTTTATAGATATAATAAACCTTCCCCGAGTCAAATTCCGTCTCCTTGTCGCACTCTATACAGGGCACTGCAAGCTCAGGAAGTACTTGTCCAATAGGGACATAATATTTTATGCAAACTGCCGGTTTTGCTACAATGAACAGAAAACTCCAGAAGGCTTGTTTCTAGATTGTGCAGCAATTTGTAGAAGCAGGCTCAATGCCCCAAGATCCATCTACGTGGACAGGGACAACATCACCTCAGTCGCAGCCGGCAAGCTTCTGACATTATTCAGAGTGATGTACCATTCAGAGTGCCATGTGACCATATGCTATTACAGGAGAAGGCAAAATAGACCATAGGTCACAATGCAAAACCTCAATTATTTTCTAACTACTCGAACTTTGTATTGATTCTATATTCCTCTCATTAAGATGTCCGAGTGTACAACTAAAACACGATTTTACAGCTGTTTACGAGTATATTCATTTTTAAACACTGTAGCATCAGTAGTATTCCACATATGTACATATGTACGTATCGAGTATGGCAGTCAGCTGGTCGAACAGCCTTGCCATTTGCGATTTGGTACAATATAATTTGCACGAATTCAAAAGTCGATTCATTTAATCGTATAACACATTTGTGCATACACATATGCCAACACACGTACATTAATGGATATATGCCCAGCACTGCATTTGCGTTTGCGCACCATTCCAGTCGGCCGAGAGCAAGCGCCGTCATTCAAATTGGCGACCACTTATTGTGGGCTGGCGAACACTTTGGCTTAGTGCTCACCTCGCCATGCGTTGCCATAGGCAATTGCCAATGGTTTAGCTTGCAGTTTTCATGCTCTTTCGACTTCAGCTGATTTATTAACTAACTGTGCGATACTTTTATTTTTTATGCTGTTGCTGTTCCTCTCCGCCTCTTATGAACAGCATCCTTTTGTGGTTCGCGCATTTAATTGTTCGATAATTTTTATGAAGTGATTTCGTTTTTTTTCTCTTGCTTCGTGTTGAAAAATGCTGAAAAATCAAGTGACAGTTTAGATTTAATGATCATAATTAACTTATGTGGTCGCTTTTTCTTGCATGTAATGCATTGTACGCCGTTAACTTTTATGTATTTTGTATAATTACTTTTTATTACAGGAAATATTGTTGTTATTATAGTGCTTAATAGTTCATATAAAGGAAATATTTAGCTGAAAATTTAATTATGACATTAAGGAAAATTAACGGCAATTTATATAATAATCACGGAGTTCATGCAAGTTTTATAGTTTTCACCACAAGTGTTTAGGGGTTTTCCATAGCTCCGAGTTAAGTCGATGGATTAATGAAGATAATATGAACTTTTTATTGAATAATACTGTTGTGAGCGCTTAAAATATGAGTTGACTTTAAGGTTCCTGGTTTAAATCACCAGCTGCGAGTTTAAATTCGCTCCCGAAATTTGAACGATGTTCTTTTGTCAAAAAATTTAACAGAAGTTTAATTTTTTTTGGCACCCAAAACGCCTCGTAGATCTACCACTGGTTTGCTTATTTTCGCGTAAAGAAAGAAGTACAACACTAAACCCATATGGCAGCAACCATATTAGGGCAAGGTTGATCCACAATAGCAGAAGCGCTGTCAGTAAAGTTGAACAAATGTTTGTTTGATTCTCCTCTCCCCAATCCTTGGCTATCAGATTGTGTTCAGACGAGGGCCTAGCACAAGTAGCATTGTTCCCACGTCCTTCCTTGCCCACAAAAATGGTTTGGACGACGAAAAGAGTCCTCATTTGAGCATAGCCCTACAAGACCCTACAATAAATTTGAAAAACTATCGATCCAAACGAAGTTAGATCTGCATACAACGAATCCTCGCATGATACTAGCAACCTTTTTGCATGCCCTTCTAATCTCACATATCTGACACCTCTCCCCTATGGTCCAACCTCGACTGTTTGTTTGATGACAGCAGATATTTCGTCTTGCCCTCGTTCAATACCAGACCCATTTGATTCGCTTCCTTATCCAGTCTGAAAAAGGTTGAACTAACGTCACTGTTATTGAGGCCAATAATGGTATCAATTGTTCAGTACATAGGTGAACTGGTGAATTCTTGAGACAGGAGTCATGAAGGATTTCTTTTAGACAGTTATGAATCAGAAATATCCTCAAAAGCAAGGAGCTTTGATCCTTTCACAAATTGGTTAAGGTTGCTAATGTTAATTACGTCCAATTTGCTTTGCCTGCCGAAGAAGTGGCTACAGAGATCTTGCAAAATCAGTATAGTGAAAGCTGGATAATGGAGTGACAGGTGGTGTTTATATCCTCAGCACATGCGTACCTATGGGACAGTATGAAGTCAGAACTACGTCAATTGCGGCAAAATTAACAAATTAACCTTATTCATAGTGGACCTAAGTCAAAACCTTTTGTCTGCAGCGAATTTCGTTCAATAAAAATGACTTGTTATATTACTGCTCAGGAGCCTTAGCTATACATTATAGTTCCAAGTTCAGCTCTTTTGATTACTGTATCTTTTAAGTCTGCCATGCAAATATTGAGTGCAAAAATTAAGAAAGCAACTCTGATGCCAGCACTGACATTGAATGATTACGCGCTGCAGAATGATAATTATACCACCACCTCAAAGTAGTAAATATATGAGTTAATGATGATAATTTCGTGAAGAGATATAAAATCAAGCGGCAGGCGCCAAAATGCATGCCAACTCATTTAAAACTCATCAAGAAACCGAGAAATATGGCATGAGGAGAAAAAACTTAATTCTACAAAATTCTGCACCGCAAAGGAACAGGAAAACACTTTGTGAGCAACAAGCACGAAAAAACAGTTGAGAGAAGGATTTAATTTTTTAGGAAATTTGCGTGGCTATAAAAAAGGTTTTGAAAATTGGTAAGCTTGCCGAACGAAGCACAGGTCTACCGAGCATATTTCGGACATTGTGACCACAAGCATAAAGACTTAACGGACTGAGTGCGTGCGTGCGTTGGTGGCGCAGTTGTTGTCGGTGTCGTAAAATGCGCTGATATATTTGGACGTTTTTATAACACGACGTTGATGTATGGAAGTGGATGGGTTTTCATATTTGTGAATGAGGATGCATTTGTGCCGATGTTGTGACTATGTCCATGCTAGGGTATTGGCCGCTATGCAAAGGCGTTAAAAAGTAGACCGTTTCTGGCGCAAACAGTGTTGCAGATTATTATTGTACTTGCAACTTTGTATTGCAATATTTTTTTTCTGTTGCAATGGCAAGCGCCAGCTTGTAAATTTAATAACTTTATGGTTAGCTTATTTTGCTTTATTTGTTTTTACCTAATTCAAGCGTTCAGTAAGAGGCTTTAGGCGCGTTCTCATTCAACTGTGTGTGTTAATGATTGTTGCATGCAACATTGCTTCAAATACATACATATAGTATACATATGTGCATATCGAAAATATGAAATGAAATGAAAATATGAATATGAATGGAAAAAAGGGACCAGTTCATACAACTTTTTGAATTCAGTACTTTCGTCGACGAAACCAAGAAATTATTTTAAAATAATATAAAGGTTTGATATAAGAAATCTAGCTACAACAAGAAAAATGTTAACTTAGGTTGCTATAAACCCCTTCACATATTCAAAAGACTCGCTACAAGAACTTTTATCGGTCAGTTTGTAAAGCAGCTAAGGCTAAGTTATCAATTTCTTCGGATATTGCACTGTTTGCTTGGATAACGACCCACGCCAAATATGGTGAAGACATTTCCTTAAATAAAAAACTTTCCATGTAAGCAATTTATTTCAATCGTACAGCATAGCAACTAAACGCTTTAGTGATTTAATATCGGACGATATTTCAAAAAAATGTATTATTCTAAGTTGGCAAGACTGTCCCTAATTATTATGCCGAATATAAGCGCGATCTGTCAATCAGTATCTTTACAGCAGCTGCTTCAGTCGGTACACCTTTGTTGCGGTTTTTACATTGGATAAAAATATTGAACAACGAATTCGTATCAAATTTTGTATGTACGAGTATAACCAAATTTCGTGTCCGGAATCATTGCAAATATTGGAAAAGACTTACGGTGATTCAAAACCACAAGCCTACGAGTGGTACAGATCCTTCAAAGACGGTCGAGAGATCGTTGAAGACATGCCTCGTTCTGGACGACCTCTTCAACTGACGAAAATATTAAAAATGTTAAGGATATGGGGCTTGAAAATCGTCAGACAAGTGTAAGAGAGATCCCTAGCGAGTCCGTTCGAATGATTTTGGTATATATTATGGATATGAAAAGCGTTCTTGCTCAACTCGTCCCGATAAACCTGAATTATTTTCAAAAAGATTACCGTAAATTGGTTTCTTTGGACATGGACATTCAAGCAGATCACTATAACTGCCGATGAGACATAAGTTTATGAGTTTAACATGCACACAAGTCAACCATATCGGAATGGAGAAAAAAAACGAGCTGAAACCAAAAAACCACGCCAAAACCGATCAAAAATCAAGGTGATGCTCATTGTTTTTTTCGATATTCGTGGTTTGGTGCATCATGAATTTTTTCCGCATGGACAGACGGTCAATAAGGAGAAACGACTGAAATTGCCGTATCGTGGAACACGTTTTCAGTCGATCGAAGACATGAAACAAAATTCGCTGAAGGACCCGAAGACCATCCCAAAAAGTGCTTATAAAAAGTGTTTCGAGGACTGGAAAAGTCGTTGGCATAAGTGTATTACATCTGGCGTGGATTACGTTGAAATATTGATGAATAATTAAATATTTTGCGTTAAATTTACAACTTACGGGTCTCTTTTTGTCATAATGTTTGTAAAATTTTCTATCGAGCATTCTACATGCTTTCATACTTGCTTATGTCTTTGTCACTAGCATATATGGGTTTATTCACTTATATATATGTAGATGAACGTTTCCAAAGAATTCCTTGCCAAATTTGTCATTCCTTCCTTGTGACAGTTGACAAACAGCACATAGTTCAAGAGTTCATACAACGCAATGCGCCACAAAGTAGTGTTGCAATTTCACAACACAAATTACTGAATGAAATCGTATCTTGCTAGTGATGCATTAAAACGTTAATTCATCGTTTGAACGCTGAAAACGCTGAAAATAAAACGAAAATGGAATTCAAACGAATCTGGAAGCCACTATGGACATACATGCCACAAATAAGAATTGTTGCACGACACAGCATTGTCACATGAAGCAATACAAGCAATTTACCAATTTTAGTGTAGAACACTTTAAATATAAGAAGATAGTGTACAACACTGGATTCACACAACATTTTTTCATTGCCGTCGCTCTGTCGCCGCGAATATTGGCTGCAATGCATTTCGGCCAAACTTCGTCGTGCGTGGCATTCTTTTGATACGACACATAGCGTTGCAAAGTGGGCGTATTCTACACACACATTTCGATTCGTTTCAATTGCAATGAAAATTTCTCTCTTTTCTTGCAACTTTTAATGTTGAATTTTCCTCGGCAACCACTGTTTCACCGCAGTTTTGTATACTTGCTAGTTCCGCTGTCATGCAAATAAAGCACTCGTGCCGCACATCTAGCTAGAATATGCTAAAAAGAAAAGAAATTGAAACAAAAACGATGTGTGTATGTAAATTTTCCGCCGTGCGCCATCTCGAATTCTTTTTTATCAGTATCTCCTTTCGATACATTTGTATATATGTGCATATGAATGGAGTGTATAAAACTGTAGCTGTAGCCACATGTACTACATAGCCTGCATATTTACATAAATGCGGGAAATTTTTGAAAATTAAATAATGCATTTTTCTTTCTATGTCGCAAACGCTTCTTCTACTCAAAGAGTGGAAATGTAAAATTACGAAAAAGTAAAATGTGGATTATATGAACACTTTCATATGTACATACATACATATGTATCTATTTGAGCGGTTGTGTGGCGTTGCTATTCGCGGTGACTTGGCGTCAATAAAATTTCCATGCCACAACCGCCATACTCACACAAGCACACCATCTTTCATTCACTTAGAAATAAAAAATACAAAAAAAAATATGTTCACCATTTCAATTTCTTCTATTTTTTGCTTTTGCAGGCAATAAAATATTTTTTCGTCAACGCCCATTCGTACGTATTTCCCCCTTCCGATATGCATCTGCATATTTGTGCTTGCGAGTGTAATCGCTACATTTGGAATTGGGTGTGTTACACGAGTACCGAGTACTGTTCGAAAACGCTTTATTTCCTTTTACTCTATTTATGGTAGGTATGCCTCGGTTGTGGTGTGGTTCGACTGTCAGCTATATATTTTATAGAACTCTCATTCATAACGAATGAATCCTATTTTTGCAATGATATTATTCACAGCATGTAATAAACCAAATTTTGAGAAACCGGTTAGTATAAAACGAATTAATTGTAAATGCAGAAACGTTAAAAAGAACACAAGAACTATATTCCAGTTCTTTTTGGAACATGCACTGTGGCATAAAAATATTACTTTTCATATAAAAATATTTGTTTGAACACGAATTGGCAATTGATATGGTCACACTCCTTACCGTAGAAAACGATGACATGAAAAATTATACATTTGCCTTCCTTTATTGGCTGAACTCAGTTTTAGAGATAACGACGTGTGGCGAGCGCTTCTTTTAATCCTTTAAACACTTCTCAAATTAAATTTTTAGCACATATCTTTCAGTGATGGGCTTTTAATGTCATCTGTGCTTATAAAATGACGGCTTTTTAAGGTTCTCTTTATTTTTGCAAATATGTAGAAAAAAGTCACACGGAGCCATGTCTGGCAAATATGGAAATAGGGCATCCTTACAGTGTTGTGTTTAGCTGAGTATTCATAAACAAATTTTTTAATACATTTCAAACAAACGAAAATTGCCAAGCTCACAAAAGTTTGTGTACCCTTAGCGCCTGCTAGAAAAAGCAACATAGGCAATAAATGCTGCTGAGAATTTTGTACTTCAGGTGCATATTTATCAACATAATAAAAACAATTTTCGGCAATTGGTGCCAAGTTAGAATTTTCAAAAAATTATTTTTTTTTTGCATTTTCGTTAAGTGTAATGTCTTAAACATATTCTCTAAAAAATTTCACGTTGATCCGATAATTAGTTCTTGAGTTATTCGACAAATAACAAAGAGAGCTCGGGAACTTAAAAGCGGTAGTGTTAAACTTTAAACGTGTTTTTCTCAAAACTTTGTTTTTTGAACTGGTGACAACTGTAACTCGAAAACCGCTCAGTAAATTTTAATGAAATTTATACAGCTTTTAGAATACATAATAAACTCGGGCCTGATCGAAGGATTTTTTGCTTTTAAAAAATTTCGATTTTTTAAGACGAATTAACTGTTGATTTTTTCCCAAAAATTTATAAAAGAAATCCTGAGGCCGCCATTTAGTTAATTTTTGAAGAAAATAAAATCCTTTGATCAGACCCAGGATTATCTATTCATAAAACTATTTTTATTTTGTTCTATTGATTTTAGATGAATCTCCGCGGACTTATAATTGTCACCGCAAGTGAAATAAACGATTTAATAGCAAAAAAAAAAAATACTAAAAATTCTCATTTTTTCGTGCCTCTGACTACCTTTAACCGTTTAATGGCTGCAATAGACTCAAAAAGGTTTCCGCGGAGCGAAAAACTCAAAAAGAATCAATACAGTATGCGACAGTGCATTATCGTAGTGCAAAAACCATGAGTTGTTGGCCCATAATTCCGACCTCTTTTTACGAATAGCTTTGCGCAAACGACACAAAGCACTCCAATATTATTCCTTGTTGACAGTTTGGCCGGCTGGAAGGAATTCAGAGTGCACCACACCTCGATAATTGAAGAAAACTGTCAACATAACCTTGATTTTTGATCTGATTTGACGTAATTTTTTCGGCTTCGACTCACTTTTGTAACGATATTCGGCCGTTTGATCGTTTGTTTCCGTGTCGTAAGCATAGATCCAAGACTCATTGTCAGTTATAATACATTTCATGACGTCCTGGTAGTCAGCAAGCATTGTTTCACAGACATTACGACACTGTTTTTCGAAAAAAAATTATTGATTTAAAAACCAATCGTGCATTCCCTTTTCTTACTTAGGCCCAAATGATCTTTCAAAGAGGTTTACACTGATCCTTCCTATGTTCTAACAGTGCCAGTAAGGTCTCTGCCTGTTAATCGTCGATTCTCAAGCACCAATTCTTTAATTGTTTTGACGTGTTGATCATGAGCTGATTTTGATGGCCGGCTTGGACGTGACTTGTCGCCTTCTCAACCTTCTTTAAATAATTTACACCAATAAACAACACTTGCTCCCCAGGTAAAATTAGCTTTGAAGGCCTTTTTAACATTATGAACAGTTCGGCACTAGAAATTTGATTCCGCACACTAAATATAATGAAACTACTTTGTTAAAAAATTTCACTCTTCATAAAAATCGCCGAATGGAATTTATGTATTTCAGAAAGTCAAACGTATACTAATCACTAATGATTATCTGAATTTGGTATTCGGCACAGATGTCACTGAGAGTCATACCAACCTAGAAAAAAGTATTTCAACGAATGGATTTTCGAGCGAAATTTATATCAAAAAGTTTTTCTATGTTTTGCCCATAGTAGTATATAGGATTACTAAATAAATATTTAATAATATAAGTTAACTTGATTAGATCAAGGAATAAAAAATTTGGTTTATGGGAATTAAAACACAATATTTTAGCTTAAGGTATTTTGATAGAATCGTGAATTTTTATCAAGTGCGCTATAGTGTCGAATCGTTTGGAACAGCCAACTTCAACGTCAGATGCTTATAACAGTCAGAGTTTAATCTAAAGATTAGTTTTAACACTCCAAATTATTCAAGATAGATTTTTTTAGAGTTGTTATTGAGATATTATACTAGGTTCGATCATAATTTTTTAATGAAAAAATGTATCAATCATTGTCTGGTCGGATCATGGTTTTTTGATTAATCAGCGATATATCGGAATGAAATTTAAACGCTGTCTTTTTCTGATGATGATGTGCTGAAGTGCTAAGAAATTATAAAATCAGCCTCACATATGTAAACATTGTATACTTTGGTGGCGAATATATGGGAAAGCATGACACATATATAACTCCATCACACATATATTAAATATAATGTTTTACATTATTGTAGTAAACTATATGCCGGTAAATTGGTCATCTTAATAAAATTTATTGTTAGATATTAAGTCTATGACTTAAAATTTAAGTTAAAAATTAAAACATTTCTTAAACAGCATGTGTTGCCGTGCTTGTATACAACTCAAAATAAAAAGTCAAATGCAACATAAAATTTCCCATATATTACGTAGATATTTTCAATGCCACGTTTGAACCTGTTTTCAGCTCTCGGCTATTTGTGGTGCTCTTATACTCCTGGCCATATTTGTTAAAGCGTTGAATCACCTCGAATCGCCAGCTAAAATCTTGCATTGAAAACATGAGACCATGGAAAATCAATCATTTTGCTGCGCCAGAGCTGCAGGATAATCAACATCGACGCACGGCAACAGCCATAATAATGGCAAGTACGGCAAGGTAACGTCAACAGAAGATTGTTGAAAGCAAAACCGTTGATGATCAACCGATGATAGCAAGTAATATGCACACAACAAACTGCCAGCAGTGAAAAAGCGGCACAGAAACTAACAACTGGAACTTTGACAGAAAATTTTAAATTTTCAAAATTGTTGATCCAAGAAGTAAATATTGCAACTATAAAGCAACAGAAACAAAGTAAAAGCCGAAAACAAGCGACTGCGAAGAAAAAATATAAACACTTCGTGCATCAGCAACGCCGAGCAGACCAGATGCTTTTCTCCGGCAAATGCCATAAGAATTTCTTAATGTTGCATATAGCAAGTAAATAAATCCAAAACGAATCGCATTAGAATGTCAATCGGGCAATTTCGGAAAAGACAACACGTCTTCGAAGCGCCAGCAACTCCATGCACCATGAGTCGGCAACTGACAAGATCACTGTATGATCAGTAAGGCACTAAGTGCACAAAAGGCAACCAAAAGCACACAGAGCCTGTGCTCTGTGCAACATGAACATGCCACCAGCAAACAGTTAAACGACCGGTGGAACGACCAACCATGCAAAATGCTTAAGCACACCATTACCAGCTTACAGACATAGCGAGTACGAAGAGTTGGGATGAAGCGCGGCGAAATCGCTAATCTGTGTGAGCGTACGTTTTGCATTTTGGGCGCCTTCCAGGCAATTTTGGCGTTCCGAAGCATCCAATGGCCGTACACACGGCCACAACACAATATTTTATGTGCATCACGTGGTGTTGTGCGCGAATGTGCAGGCATTGTTGTTCACTTGCCACTTTATTTTTCATATTCAAACAAGTATTTTCTTTTATTTAGTCATTTTTACTTATTTCATCTTTTTTTTTTTTGTTTAATTTTGAGACTTTTCTTTTTTCTGCGCATTTATCTTTTGTATATTTTATATTCATAGGCAAACACTGCGGCGCTCGGAGCAAAATTTATTCATGTTAAAGTAACAGCATTAACATTGGTAGTTGCTGAGCATAAGTCCTGCGCCGTTTGTGACCTCTTGTCGCTCACATAGCGACAACGAATTATACAGCGTTATTTTACATTAATTCAATATTTATTATAAATAATATGAAAGCGCAAGGTACGAATAAGCCTTAAGAAATCGATGTAAAGTCATGCTGGCTACAGATGGATAAAAATGATAAGCTTCTACCATAAGTAAGAAGAGCTCAAGCGAATTTGCAAGCCAAAAAATTAATTGCGGCTTACTCAAATGATTTTGGATTCCTACCACTCCACACCTTACGTTCGTTCCTTGTTCTTTGAATTTAGATTCAGTAGTAAGTAGTTGGCTTCAAGACCCTACTTTCGAATTTGGTATACTCACAAAATTACAAATATATATTTATATATGAGATATAGAAGCCATTCATTATTTGCGAAGGACTCGGACAACCGCTTTTCACAAGTCTCTTTTGAGTTCAACTTTACACCAACAAGGGCGTTCGCCATAGACAGGAACAGGTGGTAATCACTTGGCGCTATGTCCGGGCTATATGGTGGATGCGATAAAACCTCCCATCCGAGCTCCCGTAGCTTCTGACGAATCATCAACGAAGTGTGTGGTCTGGCGTTGTGCTGGTGGACCACTACAACCTTCCTGTTGGCCAATTCAAGACGCTTCTGGTTGATCGCCTGCTTCAAGCGGTCCAGTTGTTCGCAGTAGATGGTAGAATTAAGTGTCTGGCCATATGGGAGCGACTCGTAGTGGATGATTTCCTTCCAATCCAAGTCTTTTTCGACTACCCATTACTACCAGAAACGTATTTTTCGATCATAAATTAATTTTACTGAAATTTAAAAGTTAAGTTTTCAAAAGAAACCTTCGGTATCGGTTCTCCGGTGCGTAAATCATAGACCGCATAACACCTATCGTAATCGAATAGTCATAGGAAGCATAGAGCTTCCTCAAATAATGAATTAGCTCTATCATACGATTGCACCATTAACATTAAAGTAATTTACTATCGTGTAGTAAATCCTTACAGACAAATGATTACTGTCACCATTGCAGCCCAATGGATCTCCCAGTTGTGTTGATCGTGTGAGGATGTGGTATTGTCCGCCGAGAATGGAAAAAGAGATGTCTATAATTCCATTTGGAAGGAAATCGCACAGCGAAATTAAGGTCGCTGGGGAAAAGTATACGAGTACCACCCTGCAATAACGACCGTCAAAAATTGCCATAACGAATTCGAACATGATCGTACTTCGATTTTTGTTGAGCTACACCCAGTTGCCCCGAAAACAACTACCACAGAGTATAATGTGACAAAAGTCCACGAACTCGTGTTGATAATCTTTCAACAGAACATGATCGAAATGGCTGAGGTAGGTGATCATACACTGTATGAAATATTGAGCATGTGAAACGTAGGACGAAGCTTTCTCACTACAAACAACCGTGAGCGCTCTTGATAGCAATGAGAGGAGAAACATGGATCCACTGGTACACATCAGCGAACAGTCGAAATCTGCTTCGAAGATTATGAAAACTGTCCTATCAACCTGAGAGACGATAAACGTATTAATTATTTTTGTTTTTAAACAATTCGCTGGGCAGGAATTTTAGTCGAAAGTTGTCGTCGGGTTATTTTAAAAACATCTAGCCAAGTCCGTGGATATCTTAATGTAGAAATTAATCGCCATTTGTCAAAAAATTTCATTTTTCTTTTGTAGGTCCCATATCTATTGAACCACCCACGTATTTACCTCATAATTTACGGCGGTCAAGGAGTAGAAACATAGACCCGTAGTTGAGCAAGATATGATCTAATCTGCATAGTAATTATGGAGTCACACAATTTTTTTAACAAACTGGCATTTACCTTCATCTTTAACACTTGTAAATCCGCTTTTGGCACAGCTTGAATAAGAACAAAACAAATTTTTGTTTTGATTTCCATAACTTAAGAAAAAAATCAAAAGTATTAGCAAACAATTTCAAGAACAAGCCATTTTTCCAACAAAAGCAGCAAAACATGAACAAAGCGGATAAGCGGATTTCGCACATTGTTAACTCGAACTTAAAACAATTTTGTAGTTCAAATTAAGCTAGCTAAACAAAAGCAAAGTAAACACGGCTGAAGCAAAGAATAGTGAATATAAAAAAAACACTAACAGCAAACGCCAAAGGACACAGCATAAACAATAATCTCAAGTACTTCGCCTTTTGTCTGCGAAACGTTGCTATTTTCGAAAGTACGCCATTGTATCGGGACAGTCAGTCAGCTGGACGACAATGCACGTACCGAAGAGTAGCACTAAATCACAGTTGAACAGAATGGCAGAAGAGCAGCAGAACACAGAAGGTCAGCAATGAGCTGACTTGAGCTGCTGCAAAACGGCACAACGGTACAGTAGCTTCGCAACAAAAGGCAACCACAATAGCATGTGATGAAGGTATAGTCAGTTCAGAGCGCAAAATAGTGGCACGACGCGTGCATGCAAAGGACATTTCACACACAGAGGATGATGCTGAAACAGCAGAAAAGGACATTGCGCTAGTCTTTTGTGTTGAACGCTGTAGGCCGCCACAAAATGTTATTGTTTTCAGTAGTATTGTTGTTGTTATCATTTTGAAGTTGTTATGCGCTTGTGAGTGCAATTCTGCCATATGCGCTCACTTACACACTTAAATATATATCGCCCGCCATACAGAACTGGCATGTCAGCGGATTTGATTTCGTTATGGCTACTTAGAAGCATGACGTGTGAGGGACTAAAATTGTAGTACCGTAGCGAATGCGAGCAACAGTATGGGGTATGTGCGTTGGTTTGGGTGTTGGGCTGTTGAGGATAAACGCAAGTTATCGGTAAGTAGCTAATTTCATTTGATTAACGGTATATCATTTAAGGAGTTACATGGGTTTCCTTGGGTTAAAAGGTAGTCTTTTTCAACAATTTTTTCTCATATAAAGATTAAAATATTTTATTAGAATTTTTTATTGTTACAAACAAACACTTTTAACAAAGAAATTCTGAAATTTTCGGGGAAAAAAATATTGTAAACTCGGCCATTGCGATGCCATTTCCGGGGACTCTTCGGAAAAAAATGTGCCCGCGTTGGCAGAATAACTCCTTACAGGCTCATCTCAAGTGAAAAATATGTGTTTTAGTTAAAACCCGAATTCGGATGAGGGAAAAATAAACCGAAAATTGGATTTTTGGCCGACAGTTTTACCAAAAAATTTAAGTTTCAGTGAAAATTTCCCGAAATTTTTTTCAAATAGTCGAAAAAAATCGTCCAAGTCATTTAGAATGGTATCTCAAAGACCTGTGTAAAATTTCATAAAGATCGGTTGAGCAGTTCTCGAAAAATCTTGCTAACCGACTTCTGAAACACTGTTTCGAGAAAAACGCGTCTAAAGACGGCGCACTTAGCCTAGGTAGCCTCGAACGCACAACTTCTCAAGGCTGTATCTCCGAAAGTATTACAAGGATCAACTTAAAGATTTAGAACAATTTTTTAGAGATAAAATTTAGGCAAAATTCTAAAGGTGTTGTAAAATTTAATAAGACAATAAAAAAATCGATTTTTTTTTAACCCGCAAACCCATGTAACCCCTTAAATAAGCATTTGTGATGCGTTAGGTAGTGCGCTAGTTTATTGTTACTAAAAATTTTATTGCCTTCTTAAAGTTTTATCTTACAGAAACCTACCATATATCGAAAAGAAAACATTTGACCGCATATGACAATAGTTTCTACACAAATATGTGGACTTGTCAGAGGAAACGGAAATATTTGTAACGGCTTGTAAAAAATTAATTTTAATTAGCTCAGTTTACAGGTTGTTAAATACTTGCACAGAGTGTTCATTTTCCCAAGTTGCCACCCGCATTTTGCCTACAAAATGACAAAAAATCTAAAAAGTAAAAAAAACTCGTGGGTGACGAGTGCCTGTCAACAGTTTGTGCCATAAAATTTATAAATAAAACAAACGTCAACAAATTTATAGGCAAATCATATGTAAAAAACAACAATAATTATAAGCGACCTAAAATGTCAGCAAAGTTGCAACAAGTACACAACTTTTATGACAAAACTCTAGTCCAACGCGCCAGCCTTTCAAACCAATGTGGCTGACATTTTGGGAAACTCAGTTTCATAAATTTCCGCAGAGTGTGAAATGATTTACGTCTGCTCATTTACGCCATTTAGGCAGTGATTTATTTTTACTTTGATACCGCAAGCGTTATGCTTGTCTGATTGCTGCCCCAATATACGGGGGTACCACGGCGGCAGTGCTGCATTACGTTGTCAGCAAGCATATGCACATTTGTATGTATGTAAATATGTTGCAAAGTGTGTCCCCATAACACTTGTGGTTGTCAATGCATCATGAAAATATACATACATACATATATACATATTCATTTTCCAATTTATTTGTTTTTCGGTTTCAACATTTTTATTGCCCGCCAACCGCTTTTATTGCCCCATAATCAGCTCTATGTGGCGCATAAACTGTTAAAACATTAAATGAAGTCGTTGCAAGTGTGTTTAATGATGCGCTCGTTAATCGCAAATGCAAATACAAACACACTTATGCTTTATTTGCCAGCAACTAGTTGTCACATATTTAGCATATTGCGGACTCCCTGCATTTTGAGCGGCTTCTGACTTTTCATCTGCGTTCGTTTGAGAAATGGCAAAAGGATGTGTTATGCCATGCTGAATTGACAAATGCATACCATACACTTCTTTTAACAAGCTGTCAAATAGTGCAAACAAACGGACGTATTTTGGTCACGAATTTGGAAACTTAAACTTTTATCGACTCTAAATTTATGTGAAACATGGTTTTTAGACATGTGGCTTTAAAGCAGAAATAAAGCGCATATAATTTAATATAATGACCAGGAAGTTACCTTGAATTATAGAGATTTGTTCATTAAGTTTTAAAAATTATATCAGACAGGTGACCGCAGTGACTGGCTTAAATAGTTTACAGCCGAGGAGCCCAGTTTTAGAACACTTTTAGCAACAATTGAGGCCGTATATAAGCAGTAATGCGCCGAATATTTTCTTCCAAAGTGTTAACCGTCGCAGACAAGCTCGATCTGAGTAGAGAAGCGACTTAACATAATCCCACAAAAAATAGTCCAGCGATGATGAATCGCACGATGGTACGTCTCAGGCTCACGACCCGAAATAACGTGCTCATCTAAGGATTCTTCCACTAAATTAATTGCTTCATAGACTGTATTGCATATAATGTCGTCCTGTAGGAACCGAAGGTTTTCCACATCAATGTCCTCCAAAAAGTCATTACTCCTAGCTTTATAGCGTTCCCTATTTACAATAACCTTATGGCCAGCTTCAGTTTGGAAGAATTATGGACCAATAACTCCATCTGGGGATGTAACGGCATTTCAACAATCTCTCGTGGATTAACAGCACCCCACATACGGAAATTTTGTTTATTAACTTACCCATTTACATAACTACAAGTAAGCTTCATCGATGAACAAATTTTTCTTGTTAAAATCGGCGTCCGGCACGTTTAATGGCGGTTCGCTTTTACACAAGGTGAAGCCCGCAAATTAACAAAATCTTTCATAAAGTACGAGGTGTGAAAGTATCGCGAATTTTGTGTTTTTTCAAAAATTGTTTATTTATTCATGAATATCTATTTTGTCCCCTTCAAAGTAATCCCCATGAGATATTACACACTTGTGCCAACGGTTTTTCCAATCTTCGAAACACTTCAAAAAATAATTTTTTTTCTTCTTCAGCTCCTCCATCGATGCCGTCTTTATCTCGTCAAGAGAAGCGTAACGTCGTCCGTTCATGGGCCTATTCAGTTTAGGGAACAAGAAAAAGTCACAGGGGGCCAGATCTGGGGAATACGGTGGCTGCGGCATCATTAGTGTGTTGTTTTTGGTAAAAAAGTCGCGCACAAGCAACGATGTGTGAGCAATGGCGTTATCGTGGTGCAAAAGCCAATTTTTGTTCTTCCACAAATCGGGGCGGATTGCTTCGCGCAAATTGCGCATAACTTTCAGGTAATATTCCTTATTGACCGTTCTTCCCTGTGGCAAGAACTCATGATGCACCACGCCCCTGCAATCGAAGAAAACTGTTAGTTACGATTCGCGATACGTTTTGAACACACCTCATAGAAGGGTACTGCTTCAATTTTTGCACGCGATAGCTTATGGGCTCATTCGGGCCTTCATTCGTTTTTCGTGCGCCCTGTACGACGTGGACTCGCATTATCCACTATAGTAAATGTGGTGCGAAACCGATCCAAGGTTGCTGGAATTACCGACTCTGCTAGGTGATTATGTCGACCGAATATTGGACGCAGGACGCAATGCGTGACTCGGAACAAACTAATATTTTTGGAATAAACTTGAACAATTTACAAATGTTCGAATAAACCGAAACCAAAATTATGAAATTACATAGTAAACTGGCAAAAAATCATTTAAGAGCTGTCAAAATCAATGATTTCCGAAAAAAGTATTGGAAAACACAGGTCTAAAAATATATTATATGTATATATTTTATATTTTAAGGAAGATATAAGAAAGTTTTCCTATACAAAAATCTCTAAAACAGTTCACTGTGTAGAAGTGGATGGTATTACAGGGTAGGTCGTAGTCACAGTACAGTTACCGCAAAGTCGAAAAGTGAAGTACGTCTTTAGTTTAATTTTGAACGATATATTGACGATATAATTGATGACAACTTTTTTGAGAAGTTAAGCTTTAAAAAAACCTTAAAATCTTTATTACCAGCTGTCATGAGGAGCACTCGAAGGTGCTAGATGTACTTTATTTTTTATCCGTCCGACCAATAGCGGATACCGGGAGGGTTTTCGGCTTTGAAGCAGGAATAATTGTCCAAAGTTTTGAAAGATTGATTTATATTCTTCAAATTGAAGTAAAATTGTATATAAAACGAGATTCTGTAATATTCATCTTTATTTCCGAAATGCCGCCCTGTGTAATTTAATCAAGAAATTTAGATTTTTCAAAAATATGTCACTAATATAACGAATAAAACTAGAACTACGCGCTTTCAGCGCCAACTAGCGAAAATACCGCAAGACTTTTTGACAACCCAATATAATCAAAATTATATGCGTTTTAGTATCGTATCGTATCGTATCGTTAGTATTAACAATAACTATTTTGCTCCATGCAGTCGGTAGGATACCTCAAGCGCGGATTCACGTTAAAAGTTATTCATTATTTGCACCATGAGTGACACTTTGGGAAGAAAACGACTTTGAGTTGCAAGTAAAAAATTATATAGTTACAAGCCAAACAAATGGCGTCGCAATGGCCGAGTTTAAAATGTTTTTTCCAAAATTTTAGACTTTTTTTTGCGAATAGTTTTTGTGTGTAACAATAAAAAGTTCTAATAAAATACTTCATTTTTATATAATAAACTATTGTAAAAAACAGGCTGTTTTTTACCCTAGAAAATCCGTATAAACCCTTAAGTGGTGGTCAGTCGATTTGGTGGAAATTTTGCAAGAACATTATTTGAATAATATTTATTCCCTCAATACAAAAATATTTTAATGAGTTTTTCTACTCTTTACTTCCATAATTATATTTGTAAGTATTATAAAATCATATTCCCAGCCCTTGGCCTGTACATATTAAATTTGTAAATGTCAATGCAAATTGATTTCGCGTAAATTCACTCAGCGCTTTCTCATGATTTTATCAAAATTATTCAAAAATTCACATTTAACTCTAATATAAAGCTGTAAAGCGCAAAAGGCTTCAGCACAACACCGTATCGTAGTCGGTATGTGGTCATATGTACATACATACATACATAAATTTATAGCTGCTCGCATTAACTGAACGCCACACCCGATTGGCGTACGTCGGCGCTTGTCACCTTGTTATTGTATTATTTACTGTTTTTGTTATTGCTAGCCAAGGTTAATACAAACACGTCAAATTAGTGTAACACTGTATGAGCATATAAGCAAGCAAATGAAAATTATGAAAAGCATTTGTACATGCATATGTATGTTTGTGTGTTTATGCATATGCATTTTCAGCTAATTTGTCAGCATTACATATTTATATACTTCTAAATTCTCAACGCTGATGAACATGTGTCCACTAATGAAGAGCTGCTCTGTTGAGGGTTGACACAACATTGTGCCTAACTACTAAAGCATACATACATACATACATACATACATACTAACATAGCAATCTTTGCATGAACTCCGCATACGACCTCATAAGGCATAATTTGCCAAAGTTTCGACAGCAAGGGTTTGAAGTGGAGTGCAAGGCACTGCCATGGGATGGCACTGAAACTCAGCTAAACGAGAAGAACAGAAAAAACCTAATTTCAAAGTGTAATTACGCTCATTAGCGACCCAAAAGGAGAATTGTGCGGCAGTCGAGTGAAATTTAATACACAAACTGGGACAAAGTGTGTAAGCCGACCGTGTTGAGTAGAGGAACGAGTAACTGCTAGCAACAAATTGGTTTGGATTGGTTGGCAAAGCGATGTGTTAAAAGTCGATATGCTAACAAAAGTAAGCAGGATAAACTATACACTTAGTAAAAAAGAGAATCATACACACACACACACACACAGATTATATGCGTATATAATGAAAATTAAGAAACACCAAAGAACATTGTTTATACTACAGGCAATTGACGACTTATGGCAAACATAGTCATAAAAATAAACATGACACTTTAACCGACCGCCTTGCATATAATGAGAATAAGCACATAGTTTAATTAAACTGCATGATTAAAATTATTTATAGCCATTGCATAACGGAAAAATCATGCGCAAGTGTTGAAAGGTAGTCAATATTATTATAGGTATTTTTTCGTATTGAGAATTGTAATTAAGTATAAGCACTGCTCATAAACAATTTTCTTTAAACGTGGTAAATTGCGCTCAATGCAAAGTGCAACAATAAAAATCCGTACTATAAGTGGACAAATTATAGAATCGTGTATTTGCATTGGAAAAGTCGTAAAGCAAAATAAACTTAAATTGCTCGGTAATTAGAAAACACATAAATATGGAGTTGTTGTGTTTGCACTTTCGATCCAAATCAAATGAAATCGATCTTCGCTTTCATGCTCCTTTTCAACGTTAAAATTTTAAAGAAGAAGAATTTTAAGTTTGATACTGATCATAAGCCTCTAAGAGGTGATGCTATTATAGTATTGAAATAAATTTAAAAATATTTAGTTTGGCTTCAAGTACACTTTAGTGTCAAAATTGTACTATATGTATTTAAGGGATTACAAGGGTTTCCTCGGGTAAAAAACAGCATTTTTCAAAAAAAAATTTCACATATACAAAATCAAATATTTTATTAGAATTTTTTATTGTTACAAACACACACTATTAATATAGAAATTCCAAAAATCTTGGAAAAAATCTTTTAAACTCGGCCATTGCGACGCTATTTCCGGTGACCCTTCGGAAAAAATATGCGCTCGCGTTAGCAGGATAACTGCTTACAGGATCATCTAAAGTGAAAAATACGTTTACTTAAAACCTTAACTTAAAACTTGGACGAAGGAAAAAGAATCAAAACTGGATTTTTGGCAGACAAAAAAATAAAAATTCAGTGAAAATTTCGCTACTTTTTTTTATAAATAGTAATTAAATCCCTCGTCTAAGTCTAAGAATCGTATCTCAAAGACCTGTGTAAAATTTCTATATTGTGAAACCCGTAAATCCATGTAACCCCTTAAAGTACACTTTAGGGTTATATATTATGTTTAATCAATATTAATAACGTCGGATTGTCCGTAAATATGCGAATTGATCCCCCTCAAATACCAATCGGAAATTTTGCCACACATTCTCTTTTGTCCAAGAAGCTGCTTACATATTGGATACTCATATATCGGACCCATTGGACCATATAGGATATACAAGTATGTACATAATTACAAACAATTCAATATAATAAGTTATATGTTGTTTCACGAAAGTGTTGAATATCATTTAAAAAAAAAAAATTATCTAAAACGTGCTGGATTGATTAAGTAATCTGAATTTTAGAATAGCATCCCTGAATTTTACACAGAACCAATATTTTTGCTAAGGTCCATATGTATAATAAGGCATCCTCCTACTATTCTACATCTACTACACTTATGTTTGTATTCTCGCCATTTTCTTACTTTCTGTTTTCCAACTGCTATACTACATATGTATATTCATGCATATCCATGCATAAGTACCGTATATAAAAATATAATAAAAAATAACAGAAAAATTACATTTAAACCGAACGCACGCACACTCAAAAATCAACAACAAAAATAACAACTGCAGAAACAAAGAGCGAAGTGATTTATAGTCTGAATTGCAGATAATTGTGATAATCATACCAAAAGATCGCGCAACGTGCAAAGAAATTTAATTTCTGAAATTGCAATCGATATTTCTGTGTGCGCTTTAAAAGCTCGTTCGACGAGTCTCAAGCAAAATCCGTATGTTGCGATTTAAAATGATTTTATGTTTTTAATTTATTTTATATGCAACTCAGAGAAGTGTGGAATTCACGATTCGACTTTATATATTCAATATATGTAGATAATATAGACATAGTGCTTGAAGATTTATGTAAGCTTTATTTGTTGAAATAAAACTAGGAGAATGCAACAATGTGGCTATAAAAGATATATATATACATATATATTGTATAATGTGGTTATTATGCTATTTTTTATTATTTTAGCCGATATAACTTTTTATCGTCACCCAAAATGCAAAACAACATATCACCAAAAATTCGAAATTGATTTTTGCATTGCTTAAGATTCACTACATCATATTATTTATATGTAGCACACAATTTTCAGCTTCTGCTGTCAGATATAACCTATATATAACCAATATATAACCATTTTATAACCATTATATAACCATTTATATAACCAATATATAACTACTTTATAACCACTTTATAACCGAAACTCAAATTTTGTTTGAATATGAGTGGTTTCTTGTATATCGGTTTTTTCTTCGCCAGTAAACTTATGAAAAATGATGTTACGTTATTTTACATTTTAGGTGACGAAATAGCTTTATAGCCAATATATAGCCAATCTTTGTGATAATAAAGACGCCTCGAAATCCCCTGTGTAACAAATAAATAAGTAGACATCATTTCAATATTTTAGGATTCTAAAGTTCGTATTTACATTTCGTCACACGATTTTCTTAGTAAATATATTTCTTTATAATAATTTCTGCACTAAAAAAAATCCGTTGGGAAAGCGATCATGTAATTTTTTGCGTGCTATGCTATTTAAGAGAGGAGCCAGGTTTTCGAGATAAAAAAAGACTTTTTTTTGCAAATTTATTGCTTAAATATGGATTGAGAAGTTTTATTCGGAACTTTTGTACATTATTGATCACACTTTTGACAATATAGGGTAATTTTTTCGTAACTTTTTAGTTTACTGTCATTGCAAAACTGCTTGACAACTCATTTTTTACCTTGAAACCCTAAATCCTTCCTTAAGGGGGAGATACCTCTAGAATTTTCAAAAAATTTAAAAAAATGTTCGCTCTAATCAATTAAAAAACTATTCAAAAATATAGTCCCTAAGCTTCATTGGTTTACTCCGAATATTTTCGAAGAAATAGGTCCCATAACACTTCATGCAGTGGCTGTATAGGTAGCAAAACATTAAGGCTCGTTTCCTCGAAACTAACTTTTTTTATCCGACTGTCAAAACTAAAGCGTTTTTTATAAACAACTTTATACACAAGTGCGTGATAGAGCGCTTTTCCGAAAAAATCTGATAGTTGTTTAACTATTTTGATGTCGAAAAGCGCAGTTAAAAATTACCCTTTTTACAAAATCCAAGCTTCTTCAAAATTCTCAAAACCTCTCTACTAAGCACTTGATAAAAACCTTTCAGATTAAAAACATGCACTTTTTTTGTTTCAGATAAGAAGCCTAGCCAGGAAGTTGATGGCCGCAAAAAATGTTAATCAACGGGATCGTTGATATTGCCGCCATTTTGCTTTTTTTTTGACATCAAATAATAATTATTTTGTAGTTCAATAATATTTACCTTTTATAATACATATGTACGAGTATATGCAAAAAAATCGGATATGATCTGTTTTTATGCTCCCCTAAAAAAGTGGAAAGAATTACCTTTATTGACGGTACTAGAGGCATCCCCCTTTAATATGGTAATCGCTTCAACATATATATAAAAAAAATTATCAAATCATCAAAATAACTAAATTTCGAAAAATTTCACTCCAAACAAATTATCATTATTAGATTATATGACACTATCAGTCAAATTAAATAAGTTCGCATACAAAATTAAAATTGTAGTTATTAAATTTTCCCGTACCCACTTGGGCATTATAAAAAGTGTTAAAATAAGTCAAATAAAACAATAATCACGACAATCAGTAGCACGATTGCAGTAATTAAGCAATGACCAGTCATAAAACTTAACGCTGCAACAAGAAAGCATACAACCACAAAAAAAATCATGAAAAAACAGACTGTAAAACGCATAATAAAAACACCTTAATATATCGTAATAACCATTCATAATAATGCATGTAATACAACCAATACAAAAACATGGAAAACAACTTTTTCTACAAGCATTTGTACAAACATACAAACATACGTGTGTAAAAATCACAGAACGCGCAGCGCTTGCAAAAGTCACAAGTGGCATTAAGCAATTTCCAACGCATTTTTTCCTTATTCCTTATAAGTCTCTATTTATGACTTTTCTGGTGCCACAATTTCCCGCGCAATAGCCAATGTGCGCTGCTGCTACGCATCTCAAACGAAATTGCAAGTCAGCGACGCATTTCGAACGCGCTGAAGTGATGCGCATGCGCGCAACACAGTCAGTTGCGCTGATCATACATATACTCGTACACGTTAATAGTAAACACAACTACAGCTACATCAATGTGTTGTTGGGGGATGCATACGTACGCAAAACTAACTGAATGACTGACTGGCTGTCTGACTGCTGACTGGTGACTGGTGACTGCTAGCAGACAAGATAAGAGAAAAAAATTATAATAAAAACATAGAAAACCATGTTAATGTCGAGACCGATGCGTACGGCATACTCGTATTTGACTTTTGTTATGTTCACTGAGTCGCACTGCATCTCTTTTCAATTAAGCTCGACAATTGCCCGCTTTTTTAGCAAAGTCATGGCGACTAATTTCATTTGTTAATAGCGTCTACATGCGGCGTACAAAGGCTATGTGGCGCTACTACACATACATACATACACTTAAGTGAACATAAAAAAATCATTGAACGCGCCGATGCAAATGGCTGTTGCCGTTTAACCCGGCCTTCTGCTGCCTCAGCCTATGCGGCAGCGCGTACCCTTTGCTCCGCAGTTTATTCATATTTTCGGCTACATTAAATGGATAGAGAAAACTCATTAAAAGTTATTAAATAATAGTTTGGTAACAAAGAGACCGCTGACGTCCAGCCGCCACTGTGGCAGCTCGTATTACCAGGCCACCACCTGCGGTTAGCGCGTCTACGCGTGGAGATGTGAACGCGTAGCGATGTGGAGGCGCGAGCGGTCGACTTAAAAATCAATACGCCGTTTTGAAAACATATTTACACTTGCCGGCGCTTACACCACTTAGACCAGTGGTATAGCTCCCACAGCGCACACCTGACCACCGAGCATAGCAGTTCCCCTGTTTTGTTGTTGTAGTGGGCGCACCGGTGGCTCCCAATTTAGTGCACAAGTACAATTCTCAGCTCGTCCTGGTTTATCGATAATTTACATGATTTTTATTTTCATATGTACTTTAATAATCTTCTACTTTTCAATACGATTAATTACAAAATTAATAAATGACACGGCGGTTTTGCCTTTGTTACATAGCCGCCACAGCGGTAGTTGCACACCGATCGCTTGGTTGGCGTTTGTTGCGCGCGATCAATGAATGCGCCTCAAAATGCTTTCCAATTTTATGTCAGCTGACTACGGGAATATTTATATAAATATGTATATGCACATTATTTCTTAATTTCTTTTGTTGTACGGCATATGCCGCTTCGATAGCGATTACAAACGAGCCGTTAGGTAATTGTTAATTTCGATTTGTTTATTAACTTTTTTTTGTTCTTTTCCAGTTTATTATTTTTTTTAATCCAGCTGATGTGAAAAGAACTGAATAACTTTCAACTCAAAATTTTGGGGCATCGGTTTGTGGCGCCTTCATTGGTTAGGTAGGTATATCTTCTTCCTCTTTACTGGCGTAGACACCGCTTACGCTTATAGCCGGGTTTACAACAGCGCGCCAGTCGTTCTTTCTTTTCACTGTTTGGCGCCAATTGTAGTTGCCAAACGCAGCCAGGTCTTTCTTCACCTGGCCTTTCCAACGAGGTGGAGGTCTTCTTCTGTTTCCAACGGCGGGTACTGCTTCGAATACTTTCAGAGCTGGAGTGTTTTCGTCCATTCGGACGACATGTCCTAGCCAGCGTAGCCGTTGTCTTTTAATTCGCTGAACTATGTCAATGTCGTCGTATGGTAGGTACTCGTCATATTATAAAGTTATTTCGTATAACAACACTCACTTTTGCTTTTTAGTTAGTTTTTATTCGAATGTGTCGGGGGAAAAAGATGAGTTTGAGCTGCCCTTGATAATTTGGTGCAGGATCATCCGAAATCAAAAAATTAACGTTCATACATTATACCAGTTACTATACCAGTTACTAAACAAGTTATTATACTAGTTACTAGTTTTCTCAAGATATCCCCGACAGAATTTTTCGAAATTTCAATCAATCAATTTCTTAGAATACTTTGAAATACGAAACTCGATTTTTAACGAAGGAATTTACTAAATTGTTATTTCAAAATAAAAATTATTAACATCTTAATTTTTTTTTTAATATTTTAAAATAACTCTCCAGCGTTACCCTGTAAATTATGTACGGAAATAGCATTGGCAATATCAAAAAGATCGGTGTAGTGTTAGCTGCAATGCTATAAAAGTCACCGACTTTCTAAATGCCAGTTGACGGGAAATCGCACTGAAGACTAAACAAATCTAGGTATAAATCCAGTTGCGAACTTTTGATGCACAACAGCAAAGCTAACATGGTATGAAACTCCTTGTCTCATGATAGATCTGCATTTTATAAAAATTTTAAATAGATACTCTGAATATAAACTGAACAAGATATAGTATATTAAGTTTACCACGTAGTTTGTAGCACGCAGAAGAAACCGTCGGCGACCGAATTAAAATATATAGTATATAAATGATCAGCATGACAAGCTGAGTCAATTTAGACATGTTCATCTGTCAGTATACACGCCTATATGGGACCGCTACAGCATATAACTGCCATACAAACTGAACATTCAAAATCATATTCCTGTATAGAAAATATTTTTATTTGCCAAGATATCTTCATAAAACTTGGTACGGATTATTTTCAATGGCAATGGTGTAATCTCTGAAAAAATTGTTCAGATCAGACCGCTATAGCATATGGCTGTCTTACAAACTGAATGATCGAAATCGTGTCCTTGTTTAGAAAACTTTTTTATTTGACAGAATATCTTGATAAAATTTGGCATGGATTATTTCCAAAGGAAAATATATAATCTCCGAAGAAATTGTTCAGATCGGACCACTATAGCATATAGCTGCCATACAAACTGAACGATATAAATCCTGTCCTTGCATAAGAAACTATTTTATTTGCCAAGATATCTTCATAAAATTTAGATTATTTTCAAAGACAAAGGTATAATCTACGAAGAAATTGTTCAGATCGGCACACTATAGCATATGGCTGTCTTACAAACTGAACATTCAAAGTCATATCCTTTTAGAGAAAAATTTTTCATTTGACGAGATATCTTCATAAAACTTATCATGGCTTATTGCCCGAAACAATGGTATAATCTGCGAAAAAATTGTTCAGATCGAACCACTATAGCATATAGCTGCCATCAAGGGCGGATCCACGGTGGATCTCAAAATAAAAGTTATACGTTATTTCCATCATAAATGACACTCCGCGAAGGAAAAGACTTGGAGTTGAAAGTACAAAATTATATATGAAAGATACAGCTGTAAGGCATGGAAAAATATTTATTGCTTTTCGAATCAAATTGAAGTGAATCACAATATTTTATTTAAAGCTGAATCCTAAGATTTTATTGTACAATAATATATTATGTTCCAGAAATGAAAAGAAATTGATTTTCGCTCCCAAACTAACTATACGAATATATAAAACAAACTGTTTATAAAACTAAATTTATAATAAAAAAAATTTCTTTAGATTAGAGGAAAATTCAATCGACTAATTTTTATGCAAATTTTTATTATTTTTTCACATATGAAAAAAACGTAATCTAACTAAATTGAAAATGAAACTAGCCTTTTGCCAGTGATATTCAATATAATTTGGCAATTTTTTACCTAAACTCAAAAATATACATTCATGCAGCGCGTTGGCTACTACAACCCCAAAACTTTTCTAAGAATACTTGAGCTTCCATAAATTTAAGTAATTTTTATTAATTAATTATTATTATTTTTTTTATTTATTTTTTTTTTTCATAAATTTTAGTACAGCCGTTGGAGAATTCCGCCGCTGATAGATTCTTTGAGCCAGCTAATGAGCCTGTCATTAATTACAACATTTCAATTTTCAGTTACAAATTCAAAAAAAAAATATTTTGAACGTGCTAATAAAATATTGTATTACATTCTTGCAACGTGTGCAATCTTAAGCACCACTGCCTATTTTAAATTGTAAAAATCATGCTCTTTTAAAGCTCTTAATATCGTCTAAAGAGTGTAAAAAGAAAATGTTAATTTCAGTTTGTCTTGGTAATTTATCATTTCAGTGTGGCTGCGTTCAAGCTCGCACCGCCAACTATCTGCTTAAAAGCTAAAAACATAAGCACACACGCAAGATAAATGATGAGAAAAAATTAAATCATCAAAACACGCCACCAAAAAATTACTAAATCTTTAACTTCGAATTCGAATTGACCCATACCTCCTATATACTCGCATACATATATGATTGGTTTTGTTGTTTTAAAGTGTATCTACTTTCTGAGCCGCTTTGTTTGTTGGCGCGGTTAAACGCTTTAATTAAAACCAATGCGCATGTGTAACTTCGCTTGTTATAAGCTACGTTTAATTTTTGTGGCTGCGAGCTAAAATCCATTTGTATATATGTAAGTATGTATATGTACACGTTTTCACATTTTCATATTTTTTCCCAGTGCTAATACATTTTATGTTGTCTCTGTTATAGTGGCTTGATCCTAGTCAAAGCTGACGCGTTGCTTTGAACTTGGCCGCCTCGATTGCTAAATGATTGATGTGGTATTAATTTTAATGTATGGTATATACGCCACAGCGCCAACAAACGCGCACCGCCAGGCTTGATGTAACTCTTTACTATGTCCATTCAAGTATATGCGCATATGCATGTATGGTGTTTTAAAACTTTAGGCCACTACTAATAGGCCAGATTTTGTGAAATATTTCTTGTTAAAAGTATTTTCGCCACAATTTGACTGGAAGCTTACAAGTCTTTTAGTAGCGTGTAAAGCGCCTGCAGGCCTCTTTACACATGACTACGTCCAGCTACAAACACAGCATACCGCTTACCTGAGTTAGACTATGCAAGCATGTACATGGTAACAGCGACTGGGTATGTTCTATTCACTACTGATTCCACTGAAGTGGCAACTGGCAGTTCACTACTAATTTGCATACTCGATACTTGCGTGTTAGCGTTAGAGCATCTGGCGGCCAGGCCGCAAACATACATATACCTACAGCTGTGTGTAGTTGTTATTTTTTTCATTGTTGTGGCATTTTCGAACTCAATATCGTTACTTAGCCCATTTCTTATAATATTTTTCCGTCTTTTGCTTTGAAGTCATATTTAAAATTTAATTAGTCCGTTGTCATAAACGCTATTAATATTACTTTAGTCGCTGTGGTTGCGTCTGTGCGCCTCCTCGCCAAAGCTTACTTATTTGCCTTCAAAGCTAATCATGACTTATTGGTGTTATAGTTTCACCGATTAGTTATTGCCATTACCGCCATGTCCTCCGTAAACGCACTGCTAAGGTTAAGTTACTTCGGTTAAGTTACCTCGCTGTTTCTATAATTTGTCTTATAGTGTTGCGGCATAAAGCCTATAATAAACGCTATTCGCATTTACACACTTACATATATTTTTCACACTAACTTTTTTTTTATTAATATACCCCAAAAGCTACATAAACTGCAATTTGCTAATCGATTTTTTTTTAAATACATACGCCGCACATTAATTAGCGCGAAGCTCAAGTGTTGGATCTATATTTTTAGTAAAACTATTTTTCGTTCGTTGCGGCACGCATACTTTCATTATGTAATTAAAATAACTACAAAAACCATATAACACTATGAGTGATGATTTCTGCTGAAAATCAGAGCATACCGCTTCCAAGCCTAGTATTAGCGCTGCAGTATCCGTTTCAGTGAAGTGCTTTGAGCTATACAAACTTAATGACTTCTTTACAAACGTATGATTTGGAAATCTTTAGCGGAAACATGAGAAGCTTGTCGTTAGTTCCGTTCTCTAAGCAAATAGTTAATGATTCAAAATCAACTATTTTCACAACGTGTGCCTTTAGGAAACCGTCTGTGGAAGTAAAGTTATTTTATATGAATTATTTTTCTCCCTGATACATAGTAAGGTTTTTTCTATACCAGTACTTTTGATGTTCACAAAGAAGCTGGTATACATACTTTTGAGAAAATAGTTATGTAACCACTGTAACTGTATAAAATGCTGATTTATCCTTTATTTTTAATAAAATATTTAATATCTATATTTTTCTTTCAATATTGTATTTTACTTGAATTACTGTGAAGGAGTTTCATTTCTAATATATAGTACACAGATATCTTCGAATCCCCAATCGCTTGAGAGTAGTATGCGTAGGTTGATATCAATAAAGTTTCTCCTATATCTATTTACCACATCGAGCGAAATCCTATAAAAGAGAGTTTCCAAGGAGTGTTTGCTATAATGCGTCGTTGTCTGTTTCTCCTCGCTTGTATAATAAAAAAAAATAGTTCTTTCATCTTGTCCGAATTTTGGTTATGATTCCGATTTTCATGGTTTTTATAATCAAAATAAATTCGTTTCTTTTCATCTTTGACGAATTTTGGTACTAAAGTCTGCCATGAAATTTCCAACCGTTTTCAAAATTTTAGATGTGGAAATAGAAACACTATACTTGTATTTTAAAATCTTTCTCTTTAGGAAAGCGAAGAGTAAAGTTCATTTTTTAGATACCAAAGTAAATTTTAGCTTCGCAGATTTTATAGTATGAATATCCCTGTTCTAAAGTATTTCGTAATACCCGCGAAATTTACTTTAGTTTTTTCTTATACATAAATATGTATATAAAATTATTTCGAAAAAAATGTTCGTCGTTCTTTTCACCTCAAGGGGTTACAAGGGTTTACTAGCTTCAAAAAATAGAATTTGTTTTTATTATCTTATAAAATTCTAATAGACCTCTAAAATATTGTTCAAGTTAATCCAAGTAATAGTTTCGGAGATACAACCTTGAGAACTTGTGCGCTCGATGTTAGCTAGGCTAAGTGCGCCGTCTTTAAACGCGTTTTCTCGAAACTGTGTTTTTGAAATCGGCTGGCAAGATTTCTCGAGAACTACTCAACTAATTTTTATGAAATTTTATACAGGTCTTTGAGATATAATTCTTAAATACTTGGATAAAGGATTTTTTTCGATTAGAACTATTTGAAAAAAAAATGTCGCGAAATTTTCATTTTTTTTTTTTGTAAAATGTCTGACAATTTTCCAATTTTCATTTTTTTTTTTCTTTTTCCCAGTTCTAAGTTAAGCTTTTGACTAAAACACCTATTTGTTTCGCTTTAAATGATACTTTAAGAAGTTATACTGCCAACGTGGGCGCACCTTTTTTCCGAGTGGTCAACGCAAATGGTGTCGCAGTGGTCGAATTTAAAACATTTATTTTCCAAAAATTTCAGAATTTCTTTTTTTAATAGTGTAAGTGCGTAAAAAAAATCTAATAAAATATTTGATTTTTTATTTGAGAAAAAAATGTAAATATAGGTTGTTTTTTACGCGAGGAAACACATGTAACCCATAAACTTCGCTCTTAGTAATTAGGTAACAAAAAAACTTTACATGGTACGGTCTTTGAAAATGTTCCGAAATTTGCTCTAACTATACGCAAAAAATTCTATTACTTAAATTATTTTAATGTTTTTTATTTTAATTATACTTTATATAGAGCTTACACTTGATTTCAAGAATTCTATCTAGAATTTATCTACATAACGTCACCTAAAACGCAATATAACGGAGGAAAAACGATGCGAGTGTAATAGAAACCACTCATATTAAAACAAAATTTGAGTTTTGGTTATAAAATAGTAATATATTGGTTATTATATCTGACAGCTATTTTCGATTTTTTATGTTCCGTTATTTTGCATTTCAGGTAACGATCAATACATTCTTTAATACAAGTGAAATAAGAATAATTTGGTACTTATAGGAGGTTCTCTCGAAAGAAGTTATACACTCCTTGATCTTAAAAAAATTCTAGATTTCCTTGAGCAGCTTTTTGATAACAGAATCATATCTGAATATTCGGTTGCCTACCGAGAAAAGTCAGCTTACAAAGCATTTATGGTCCGTAACCACCAAAAAATTTTCAGCTGTATCTTACTTTCAAACTTTTTGGTTAAATGAAGCTTAAAATCTCACCTTTCCAACACAATATGATTGATAGTACTGGAGATATACGACAGCATCGACATCTATTGACACAATACGAAAAGACTTTTTCGACTACCCAATATATACGCGCAACTTTAAATCTTATCTGAAGGCTTTAGAAGATATTATATTTAACCATTTAGCTAACAATTTCGGTTATCTAAGAAGGGTATGCCTCGAGTATATGCCCCCAAAAGCCTTATCTAAACAACTTCAATGACTTACCGGATTAACTTGCGGCTTTTGCAGATGCGTGGCGATATTACCGATATTCATGCCCATGGCGGGTATTTGTGAGCCGTACAACTGTCCGGCCGTCGGTGTCATGTCCGTTAACATTTTACTTGCGTTCTGCTCGCTGCAGCGATAAACGTTGACAATTGTTTTTGTTTTTGATTATTTAGCTGTTATTTAAGATTGCCGCTTTGAAACAAACACTGAAATGCAGAATTTATTATGACAAATTTGTTTGAGTTGCACTACAGTTGCGGAGGATTATGTGAATGCTTTGAGGGGACCGAAATCAATCGTTTTTGTTATTTCTTTTTATTTTGTGCGAGAATTGAGGAAGTTGTCACATGTCATGAGTGATAAAGCAACACGCTGGCGTAACAATCATCAATCATACTTTTCACTTACAAAAGAATTTTGACTTTTTTGTTTTCTTTTAGTATTTGCAAATTTTTTTACATTATCACTTAACTTTATCGAATGTACTGAAGGTTCGCACGAGTTTGCTTATGCGTGTTATCTAAGACTTGCTTTGCCAGTATTTGCGCTGATTTGAATATTGAATATTTTTACACAGTTATATAATTGTTTGAAAAAATTTTTTTTGGACTATGCCATGTGTTTTTCTTGCATATTTTTTTTTACTTATTACACAGATTTTTTATACATTCCTTTTCCGCTTTCACAACAATACGTCTAATTTGAGGTCCACTACTTGCAACGCCGTCGCTCAATAACACAATGCAAATGGATTTTTTTTTTCTACAACAACTTTAAACAATGCAACACAAGCAACGCTTCCGATTGCGAATTTTAATTTTTATTGTCCTTTTCGTAATTTTTGCCAGTGAACTAGGCAGTTATGTCTTATTGTGTTACTTTTATAATAAATTTCTTTTATAAATTAAAAAAATCCCTATTGTGCTTGGTGGGACCTCGCTTATTGCCTTTTAGTGCCGCTGTTGTGTGCCTGTCCGTCTGCTAATCCGACAAAAAGTGCCAAACCGTTGACAGGTAGTTGAATTGTGGTGCGCAGCGTGGCGCCTTCTTCCCATAAGCGTAGTGGCTTGATGCCTGGGAATACCTATTGTGTGTTGGCTTATCGACGCAGGATCTTTACAGGCGATTTGTTGATGATTTCCAATGGCCACGCGCAATCAGCTGAGGCAAACACATACTTATCGAAATAATTGTTAATAAAATTCGTATTTTGCAAATCGATTTTCGAAAACTACTTTTTCACATTAACGTTATGATTTTTTGTTAAAACTTTAGTTCCTTTCACGTGTTAGATAACGATCACTGGCTTTTCGCAAAATTCATACGCAGCTCGCTATTTGCTTGGTGTGTTCAAGCCGTCCCAACAACTGTCACTAGCACTGCTGCGGCTGCCATTCGAACGCGTATACCAACTAGCCACACCGGCCGGCCCACTGTGAACGCAGGGCGCTTGTTTTTTTAATTTCAATTTTTTTCCTTACTATTTTTCTTTTGCTTTTATCTTTGTTGTTTTTGTTTACGCCTTTATCGGAGATAAGTTGTTGGAAATCCACTTGCGCGTTTGTTAATTCGCAAAAAGAATCCGCGCAAATATAAACGGGCGTCGTATCTGTACGTACAAATGCTGGTGACTGTTCTGCCCGCTGCGGCACAAGCGAAAAAAGCTCTCTAAAGTCACACAAACACAAAGGCAACAACACATAAAAACACAAAGTAATGAACATAAATAAACACACACACACACGCGCGCATACACTTTGTAACGATACCGTGGTTAATGCTGGCACCCCAACGAATGAATGTTGCGCAAATGAAACAACAAATGGCACAACCAAAGCCAATGAGCCAACCAAACGGATAAGCAACAGGGAGGAAAACAAAACTACCAAAAACAGTAGATAGGCGTAGTATGTGTATATTTGTTATTTATTTATTTTTTTTGTTTATTTGCTGCTGTGCTGTGTATCTACGGCTTAAGCACACAACAAACAGTCATTGTTGATGGTTACGCTTGTCGTTCACTCGCTATGCGCTCTACGCGCTCTACAATGAATGTATTGTGTTGGCTCGTATCGGATTTGAATAGCGCGCTGCTACACTGCCAAGAAACCGGTGCTCGCTACTGCCGAGCGAAAAACACTTCGACCAGTCAAGCAAGGCGCACATACGCAAACACAATAGAAGTAAGGCAGGAGATAGCTGTAGCTGGTAGTGGTGGTGGTGGCGTTTGATGAAGCATGGCAGCAGGCGGCTGGTTGTTGGCAAAAGTGGTTGGGACGCGTCCAGCCATTCATCAGCACACAACGGCAACTATGCATATACACGTACATACGCAAGTATATACGGTGCAGTAGCGCCACAGAGTTGGAGAGAGCGCACTCGCGGAGAGACTACAAAAACAACTAACGTCTACAATACGGTTGACAAACTAAGGAAGTTTTTCACATTGCGAGGCGTTTAAATTATTGCTTTAAATTTTTTGTTTTTCGCGAATTTCGAACTTTACTAATAGTTAGTGCGACTGGATATTGAGTATAGCAAATATTTAAATAATTAATGTGCATACATACTAGCAAAAAATAAATGTCAAAAATTAGTAAGAATTACCCGCAATGAAATGTCCAAAAATTAGTAAGAATTAATGGCAATGAAATGTTTAAACAATTCACTATACATCATCATAGTGTTCTACTATTTAGATCCCCAATATTTAGCTTCGTCTAGTTTTATGAAGTTTCAACATAACGACATACATATTTTATTGTAATTTGAGAAAAAGTCCAGCTTACAGTTGTACATGTGCATAAGTACATAATTAATTTCTTACTAAAAAGTTATAAATTTACACAGAAACTTACAAAAATTCATTTTAAATTAACTGAAATTGGATTTTTTTGCAACTATAAATCCATGACTGCCGCTCAAACTCTCTCAATCAGTTTTTCAAACGACATCCTTCATGCTAGTTTCAGATTTTCCAAAAAACTACTCAGAGAAATTGTGCAGTCAAGCATTCATTCATAAATTGAGTAGCACACTTCTTTCATTTCCCCTCCAAAATCGACACCTTTGAGTGCAAGTGTGTTGGTGCCGCAACTTTTCTATGTAGTGGTATGAAAACAAGCGGCGTCAATTAATTACAAGCAATTTAGAGACTCATCAAGTTATCTCCCTTACTCGCTCTGAGCTCGAGGAAGCACTATGAAACTCATTCACGACGCTTTCTTGCTTTCTCACTTCAACGCGTTTCAATACTGCAACGTCCCATTGTGAGAAGCATCTACCAATTGGCTGCTTGTTTTATTCCAAACCAAGCGGTAACCTATAATTAGTGCGATGGCCGCTGCGCAAAAGAGATAGAGAGATGAGAATCCAATGCGATATTTCACTTCAACGTATTTGAGCAGAAAATAAAAGAGCAACGACAATGGCTCGTGTGCCACATAGCGCATTTTTTCTAAGCCAAGAATGTACTATTTTTTATACAAATTTATGTACTTATATACATATTTACATATACATATATATGTAGAAGATACATTGTACTATCCTGTAAATTTCGTCAATTTGTTTACGTAAAAACGCTTTGTACGGAGAACTCTCCTATTTATGGGAGCTCTTCCGGTGTTGAGTAAAGGATTTTTTGTGAAATATGTTTACATATATGTATGTATGTATATGTATATATGTTGTTATCTTACATTTTTCTGTAAAACCTATTTTTTATTTTATGACAATATTATACACAACGGCTTTACAGCTTTTGGAAATGGCAAGGTCATTTTTATACAATAAAATAGGTATTAAGGTTCCACACAAAGAAAGCGTTAAACTGTTTTAAACATGATAACTAAGTATAATTATAATATTTTAAATAAAAATGTTGCCAATTAAAATAATTAAATGCGTAATTTTCTAATTTTTGAAATTTTCTTTCTAATTATAATGGTCAATATATATTACCTATATTTTATGACACGTTCAAAAATATACTATACGTTTTTATCAAAATTTTTATATCAAAACTTACAAAAAAACATGAAAATTAACTACAGACTAAGTTGGTTTTAATTATAATTAAATGAACTCATAACCTATTCAATAATCCACTTTCTCGTGCGACTTTTAGCTGAGCGCAGAATTTTTTACTAGAGAAATCAGCAGCTAAAAATAATAAACAGATTATACGTTTACAGCTCATAGTTACATAAAATATATATGTACATATATAAATTATTTTTCGTAAAAGCCCCAAATCCCATCAAATCTACCCAAAAAAATAAATAAATTATTAACTCCGTAATATGGTAAAAATATTTTGTTCGCTGTGATGAAACCGTGATATACGTGTACATACTATATACAACAAAACAAAAAAAAACAGCAAAACATTCCATAAAAGAAAGTGTTTTCGGGGCAAATCACGCCAAACAATCCCTTGCACTAGTGTAAACGGCATAAAGCAGCACCTCATTCAATTCAACTTCCCGCAACCACACACAATTGAAAGCGAGGCAATTGTCAGTTGAGTAACTCATTCACTCCCCACTCACTCAAACGGCACGACAGCAATGGCGAGGGCATAAAACTCTCGGGCACGTCAGGTTAGAAGTGTAGCGCCAGCACAGAACCCTCAAACCAACACAACTACGCCCAAATGGCACTCCTTTGCCTCCACCTCCAGCAAGAATGCCATCATCGTCACCATGGACGCGGCCGCTGCCATCGTCTACACCATCTCCAATGCGGCTACCAACGCCTGACTGCTCAGACGAATTGAATGGGCTGCTGAGCTGGGATGAAAATGCATGGCAAGGCCACAGCCGCCCCCAGAGCGAAATACCGCATCCTTATACATGCCATATATACTAATTTACATACTTACGTATATACATTCCCATATATGTACATATATATGTATATACTTCTTACAATATAGAGTGTGCTTTTAAGAGCGTGTGCGCGTTCGCTCCCACAGAACCTACAGGTTGCGAGGTTGGCCAAGTGGGCGTAGTTTGCGTGTCCGCTAGAATTCCCCGCAGTGACTGTTATGTATGTACAAGTACATGCTATGTCTATGCTGATTTGTTCTCGTGCTCGATGAATGCTGTTGTAGCTAATCTACTGTGGTGCACGCGCTATTATGGCATGTGGCATGCCACGGGTGAAAAAAACACCACAGATGGAAAAGGAATAAAATACCGAAACTTTTGGAACGACGCTGACGGATGATGGTATAGAAAATGTACCGAAAACACCGTTGGTTTTCTATTACCTAAACACATAAGCAGCAGGAGTGCGGCTATGCGGTGGAATTTCACGCTGCTGCATCGCCCGTCGTGTTTTAGACGCTCTTCTGACATGCGTCAAAATATTGTTGTAGTCGCGGCGCAAAAAAGTAGAAAACTGTGAATTCCAGCGTTATAAATGACGTAAATGGTATTTATGCATACACACATACATATATGTAAATATCTACAAAAAAGTGGGTATATGAGCTTATGAAACCACATGCCTGTAATGATATTGTAATAAGTGCATAAATACGCAGGTATGTATTAATGTGACGACTATTATTAGGGTGTCTGCATATTAAAAATATTGCTTCCATCTTTCCTGAAGTTTGCCAAGAAGCTTGTAAAAGCCAGAAGCATGTCGGCTGATATCGGACGACTGAAGCCCATTCTAACTGAGCCATAAAGTCCCTAATTACAAATTTACATATTTTTGACTAAAATGAACTTTTGAACATCAATTAATATTTTATACTATATATTTATATATACGGAGGTGGTTCAATAAGTTCTTAGCCTACAAAAACAATTCAAAAAAATGTATTCATTAAACTAAATTGACAGCTGTGTAAGCCTTGGTTTTGACTGGCCGTTAAAGCACTTTTTACAGTGCTGTGTCTATTTGGCTGGCCTTTCTATCCAGATACGACAATATTCGCTATCTTTCAGGGTGAAGTCATCCGTTTCCCATTTCGACTGTTCCGTCGTCTATTATGAGTACTATCAAATCAACCTTTCATTGATGGTTACGAAATCTTTGAATTGTTGTCCGGTGTGAGCAATAGTGACACCAAATAGTCCACAACCTTCCCATGTTAAACATTTCATGAAGGATATGACCACCACAATTTTGAGATGCCTACTGCCTGAGATAATATGCGCAATTTCAATTGGGATCTGATTTTTTACTTTCGACTACGCAAATCAAGCACCAAAGCCAGAATACTGCGCTTAATTAAAGCCACCTTATGACCATGATTTGTCAAAATGGAACAACATTGAACAATTGCTGCCTCAGATACAGCATATTTGGACACCAGCCCTCCAGCGAACGTTTTACCGAAAATATTGATCAATCTGTGAGATATGTTAATGAAATTCAGAGCAAATCCTTTGCGTACGAGTATAACAATATACCTGTATGATAAAAATGGTTTCAAATGGATGAAGCTGCTGTCATACGATCCAACAACGAGTCGAAATTTTTAAAATTCTCTACCGAAATTCAGAGTCAGTGGCTTCAACTTAAACAGCGCTACGTCCAATTTATGGTCGTCATAATCGTTCTGTCAGATCTACAATTGAGTGTCTGGTGGATCCACAGGCACAGTACAAAATGTTCCCGTGCCAGTGAGACAAAGAAGTGCCTGGAGTGTCGACAATATTACTGCCGCTAGCGCATCAATTGGGGCAGATCCAAATCAATCTCTCACACGTCGTTCTCAAGCATCTCTGTGACGTCATTGTGGTAAATTTTGCGAAAAGATCTTGGCCTACATCCTTACAAGATCAAATTGACACAAGAACTCAGCCGCTTGACCAACAGAATCATTGTATGTTCGTGAATTGAACTGAGCAAAAACTTGAAAATTATCCAAATTTTCAACGAAAAATCATCTTCAGCGATGAGGCTTCGACAATAAGCAAAAAATGGATAATTGGTCAGCCAGCAATGGCCTTGGACAATATGTGGTTCCAATAGGTCGATGCCACAAGCCACAAAGCGAATGTCTTAATCGATTATTGTTGTTTTTTTTTTGTATACAATATTAAGCTTTTAATTTTCGTTTTTTGAGTATTTTTCCGGATTCGAAATAAAAAAAAAAAACAGTAATAAGATATGCCCTAATGTTTATAAATTTATACTGTATGGGTTTCCACCAAGCATTGTTGTTAAAAATATTTCAAAGTGGGAGTTAGCAATTGCTTTTTGCATTTGCTTTGCTATATGTTGAAGCCCTTAAGTGCGCAACCAACGCAGCAAATTCAGAATGTTGAGCACAGCGCAATGGGCGACACACCGACCCCTTTTCACGCAACCGATTTAACACATGTGGAGTGCGTTTGTATAGAAGCGTGTTTTAATTTTTCCAATTTATTCATACACTTCAATATTTTATTTATTCCAAGCACGCACTTTTCCAGAAGTTCTCCAACTTTCATTGCCTCAGCATTTCTTACTTACTTAAATATAGTATGCATTATCTGTATATATGCAAACATACATACATGAATCTTACGAGTTCAGAGTAGTCCACGTATTTGTCCACTCCAGTGGGTGCCAACCCATTCATTCGATTAGTCGGCAAATTGGGTGTTACCAATGGGTGTGCCTTAGCATTGTAGTGGCTTTATATGTACAGAAGTGTATTAACCCGAAACAATTGAAATGATTTCATTTCAATACCGCTCTGCTCTATTGAATCCATTATAATAGCAAATAATGCTTTTTCTTAACTCCCGTTGTATTTTCTTCGATTTGTAAGCGTTTGTTGGCTGGGTCACTGTAGTTTGCAGTGGCATTTTGCTTACCAATAGGTTCACGCCCATAAGACGATTGCACTTTTCTCTGGCGTTGCAATACATACAATTATAAATTAAGCAGGAAGAATGAAGCGGTTCACTACCATATACCATATGCGAGTATGTTTCGCTATGCATGTCCTTTGGCAATGTTTCTCCTTATATAAGTATATTTGATGATTTTTAAATGAATGTAAGCTTTTACACACATTATTAAGTATAAATTGGAAAGAGAAGATATTTAATGAATTATTTTAGCAAATTTGTATACATAAATCAAAAATTTTTTTCTATTATTTTGAAAAAATTGGTTAGTCGAAAAAGTATTTTCGTATTTTGTTGTATTTTAGTCTCCTTTTAGCCCCTTGTACTGAATCCAACGATGCTCCAACTTCTTAATCTATCAAGAAAATACGTTTTATGGAGGTTTGCCAAGTCGGCTCAGTAACGACTTGACTCTATTTTCGGTCCGTCGATTTAGATCACACCTTGTGAATGCCAAAAAATGGTACTTATCACTTTTCCGTCCGCAAGAACCTCCTTCGCATCAGGTTCCCCTCGTGAAGTCCACTGATTTGGCAGTTACTTCGCCGTGCAACTTTATTTTGCCGACAGTCACGACATAACTCAGAAACTGTTGCGTTTAAACGGTGACAAACACATCCGTCACTGAAATTTAATCTAGTTGTCCGAGCAAGCGTAACACCTAATGCGCCATCAGCTTTCTCATACTCAATATTTCATGCAGGATATGGCACTTGTTGTCTTTTGAGATGTGTGATACCTCGGCTATCTAGCCCATCTTCAATCGACCATCTGCCATACGAATTTTGTCCTCTGTATTAAGAAGTTTTATGATCTGGGAATGGCTTATCTATAAGTCACTCAGTATTATAAAGGATATCGGCCTCGCTGGCTAGGACATGTTGTCCGAATCGACGAAAACACTCCAGCTCTGCAAGTATTCGACGCAGTACCCGTCGAGGGAAGCAGAGGAAGAGGAAGACCACAACTCCGTTGGAAGGACGGAGAAGGAGCTGGCTTCACTAGAAGTCTCCAATTAGCGCTACCTTGCGAAAAGAAGAAATGACTGGCGCGCTGTTGTTAACTCGGCTATAACCGCGTAAGCGGTTTCTACGCCGGTAAAAAAGAAGAAGAGTGGCTTATCGAAAACCGTGATTTCCTTTCCAAAAAAAAATCACCGATATTGTTCTATTCACATTTTCGAAAATTGATGGACACGAACGCTTCTACTCTCGGTAAGTGCTTTAAAAAGCAAAGAGTCCGATTCTTCTGATATTTTAATAGAAGCCGTCTACGTAGCTGTAGTACTACTATATTTTGCGATAGTTGGGCTTAATATTTATTGTACCGCCCTTGTGTATGCTCTGAATAAATTAAACATTTTCTAGTCAAGACTGAATAAAACATAGTAGTTTTTACTTATTCTTTGTTACAATAAAAAATAGTATATTATATTATGTACGAACTCTAGAAATTTACATCTTGTATTTGATTATTTCACTCATTCTCTTATCACGATTCTATTTATTTTTGTCATATATTAACTCTAGCTGCATATTTATCCTGTAAATTAAATCCAGTCACGAATTTCGGCATAACTTTATTCTTAAGACACATATAATCTATCTAAATTTTCTCCCACTAAACCCACTCACCCACACAATTCGTTTCTCACCTCACGCTACACACACACACAGCAACGGCACTAAATGTTTATCGCTCATCAAGCTTACTACGCGATTGGTACACAAAGTCGCCTTTATTGCCAGCCATTTTGTGTGCTTTAATTACATGCATAAGTGTAAGTTGGCAAATTGTCATTTGTCAATAAGAATGAAGCACGCACAGTCTGCTTGCAACATTTCATAGCGCATCCACCAACACTTTTCACAACGACACCTCCTCACCCATCCATCGCCACATTTTAATGATCATAAGCATTGCCGGAATACTTGTAACAGCCGTTGTCTCACTGTTTAAATCATCATCGGCAGAATGAGCAAACAATTTTAAATGCTTAATTAAGTAAATGTTTAATTGAATTTATTTTATTGCGCTTTTTAATTAAATCGTTCAAAGTTTTGTTGCGAAAAACGCGACAACCGGTGAATGCCACCATGACACTTGTGCATCTGATGGGAGCTGGGTAACAAGTAATGGTGGTAGGCGTGACAAAGTTTCGAAATGGCTTCATTAAGCTACGGTGTCATTCATGCAGACTGAGGATTCGCAGCTTAATGGCTTCATAAATGCGACTAATTGAAAGGTGTTTCGTGGCAATCAGCCTCTTCGCAAATAAAATCATTATCATTAATTGCACGAGCCTTAGTTTGGTTGCAGTTTTCAAGTGATTAACGCTTTAAAAGAATTCATATGTACTAAATGGTAGAAATTCTTTAAAATTAAAAAAATATTAAAAATTATTTTTTTAGTAAAGAATCCAGTTTTGAGCACTGATACAAAAACCTCAGAAGCCATGTCGTATTCATATGTAGACGGAAAACTAACCTGTGTACGATTAGTTTCATCTGCTTCACCTGATTCATGACATGGCTGGATTCATGACAATGTAATAAGAAAAAAACTCAAAATGCATTTACATTTTATTATATTATTCTTTATAAGGTATAGCTTTTTAATAAACGGTATAAACAGCAGATTTCGTATAATTTTGTGTAAAATTAAAATTTTTCTATAGCCGGACAGAGACAATTTTCCGCCACTTTTAATCCAAGGTAAGTACTCACACTCTAGACAATAGGGCCTAACTACCTATGTACATATATACATTTGCATATGACCAGCTGAGTCGAATTAGCCATGACCGTCTGTTTGTTCGTCCATCTATGTACATATATATATAGTATATAAGTACTTATGATGTAATTTTCATAGTTTTTTTAATTCATACCATCTATAAAAATTCTATAAGCCTTACTTAAAAAGCCGACATATCTCGAGAAGTAGTAATGGTAGCGCTTTTAACCTTGACCTTTTTTATAGTCAAATAAGATTTCCTACAAATTTGTCATATTACATTTTTTTCTATAGCTCTCCTGTTATTTTACGAGATATATACAAAAAATGCGAAATTCTTGGACAAATCGGGCTTAGAGCCCCGTACTACCTCGCCCGGTGTGAGTTACGATTTTGTTGCCACCGGGCACTTTTGTAGAGTGAACAATTCTGAGAAATATGCGTCCTAAAGTCAAAGCGATGCGATAAAATATCTCTGATCTCTAGGAATTTAAAAATAAAAACTCACGATTGTAGGGTATATTCTATGGAAAATTTTTAGAGACCTTGCTCCAGTTCTTAATGTTAATATTGAAAGCTAAAATTTTTAGGGAATTTTTTTCAGGGTATTTCCAAGGAAATTTCGTGACGGGACTGAAAAAATTAATAGTTCAATAAAAAACAACACCCTAATAATATATACATATAAACTAGTCCCTTCGGTTTTGATGGATCAGAATTTATAAACCCGTTCTTTACACCAAAAAGTTGATCATTGACCAGAACAACCGATATCGGACCAACGATACAATAAACCGTATAGAACGGCATACAAACTGCTCGATAGGAAAAACAGTCTTTTATGGAAAACCTTTTCATTTTAATAGCAATTCTTCTTCGAGTCATTCTTGAAAAAGAGAATGTCGGAGTTTTGTGGATATAATATACAATAAGGTAATACTCGTATAAGCACATATTTAGCTTGACGATACAAGTTTGTTTACAACCCTGGAAAGTCATGCCTCGTCGTTTCGACGACGCGAGTGTTTATTTTACCGTTATCGCACTGTTCTATGTTTGTACAGTGCCTTCTTTTTTTTTAGCAGGCGTTAGTCGCTGTTGAGCTGTTTCATGTTTGCAGTTGGTTTGGCTTCGTACGATCGTGTAAGTATCTATTTTTTAAACAGGCGTAGTCGAAAAGACGAACGATGAACTTTGTGTGAGTTTTTCGTTCCGAATTTAGTTTTCTTGTTTATTTATCTGTTTGGTTTGTATAGTTGTAATACAAGATGAGTGGCGCAAAATTTATATTGACGAAGAAATTGAAAAATTTCTTGCAATGAGCGACGACGAGAATGGATTAGACGATGATTTAGGGCATGCAAGTTCTTCAGAAGAAAGAACTGACGATGAGTTAGACAACAGACAGCGAACTAGAATCTGATGCAGAAATTCGGGGGGGGGGGGGGGGAAGAAAAGAAACAAAGCTTAGGGATGCACGTTCTTCAGAAGAATCAACTGACCTAGATATGAAGATAACATACCTTTACATTTATTGAGAGCCAAGTCAAATATAATTAATTTTAATAAATCTATTTTTTTACGCGGGCAAAAATAAACATAAGTGGTCAACAGAAAGGAAAAACGTATCGTTATGGTCTAAATATAGTACATAAAGCTCGAGGACCAACACGATGCCACTGCAAAAATGTTTTATACAGACCCCACTAAAATGCTTCCGTCCAAATGTTTCATTACACCAGAGATCAGTGGAAGAAATTGTTCAATGGACAAACATTGAGAATTGCTAATCGGCAGTCGGCATCTAACTTGCAACTACTACAGATGAAGTCTCAAATGAAAGTAACTGGTTTCAAATGGAAATTTCTGCCTTAATTGGACTCTTGGTACTCAACAGCAGTCAAGAAAGAAGATCAGCACCTGTCTGCAGATGAATTGTTTTGAACAGATCTTATGTGAATAACATATATTTCGATTAATGACAAAAGCAAGGTTTCAAATTTCTTATGTCGTGTCTTCGATTCGACGATAAATCTGCACGCCCTTCAAATAGTTGAAGACAAATTTGCCCCCATTAGACAAATTTGGGTAGATGTTCATTCAAAAGTGCCGGGAAAATTATACGCCTGGAGAATACCTTACGATTGACGAGCAACTACTGGCGTTCAGGGGAAAATGTAGCTTCCGGATGTACATTCCAAAAAAGCAAGGAAAAATGGAACTCAAAATGGTTATGATATGTGATAGCGGTAACAAAGTACATGGTTGATGCTATGCCGTATTTGGTGAAAAGGATCAAACAAAACAACCTTTCCACTTTGGTGAGTACTACGTAAAAGAGTTGACTAAAACTGTACATGGTTCAATAGAAACGTTACAATGGACAACTGGTTTAGTTCGATTCCTCTTGCTAAATCACTGTTATGCGAACCATATAAGCTAACAATGGTTGGAACTCTACGTTTCTAATAAGCGAGAATTCCGAGTGAAATGAAAAACGTAAAAGGTCGTAAGTGTAATACGTCAATGTTTTGCTATGATAATGAGCTGACGCTTTCTATCTATAAGCCGAAGCCGAGTAATGGTAATATTTTTATTATCATCCCTGTTAATGAAGAAGGAGCCAGTAAACCCCAAATCAAATAAACCCTACATGATCGAATTTTTACAACAAAACGAAAGGATGCGTTTTGATACCTTTGACCAAATGTGTAGTGTTATGAGCTGTTCACCGCAAAACCAACCAGGGGGGGGGAGGCCAATGTGTCTAATTTTTTGGTATATTGAATATGGCTTTTTATTAATGGCTACGGTTATTTATTCACACAACGTATTTCAAACAAATAAAAAACCTCTCAGTCGTTCTGATTTTATGAGAAAAAATTACATTCTACCCTTATTCAAAGTAATTTGACAAAAAACCCCAGACTTGAGTACCAGCATTGTCTACGTCGTTGCGATCAAATGATTGAAAGTTGTTGTTTCTTTTGATGAAAATTCCACAGATACTAACCGCCAAAAAATGTAACAAAAAAGAGAAAGATTTGCGCAATTTGTCCGCCTGCTAGAGACGGATGACGAAATCATTTTTGTGCAAAATGTAAAAAAAGTCTTTGTGGGGAGCATAAAATAGAACTTTGCGCCTCTTGTAATTGTACAAATGAGAACTTTTATTCCCTTAAAGTATTTTATATTTTCAGTTATAGTATTATCTTTATGAAAATACCATTCAGTGACAATATGTTATCTAAATTGTTTAGTTTTTTTAAGTTTCGTAGTTTGTAATTTTGTACAAAAGCCGAATGAATCAGAGCTGTGAAAATTTATTTATTTAATAAAAGATTTAAGAAGAAACTGTTTGATATTGTTTTTTATTTAGAAGATATATAAACCAGGTAATGTGAATATATTGATTTTAGTAGATTTTGATAGGTAGGATAATAATATATTCAAGGACTTTGATTAGATGACGTCGTCGTCGAATCGACGAGGGATGACCTCTGACGTTATAAAATAGCCGATGACCTTCTCAGGGTTAATAACGCGTGAAGAAGGTAGTTCCAGAATCAATTGTCATAGATAGTGTGGGCTCTAGACTGACTAACCACTAATGCATAAAAAGAAAAAAAAAAAAAAAAGAAAAAGAAAAAAAAACATTATCAATAACATTTTTGACAAGTTCAATGTAGCTTCGTCGGAGATTTTCATAATTAAAAAGTTGAAGCCACTTATTTTTTTCATTACACAAAAATAAATAAAATTACGTACCATTGCATAATTATCTAGAAACTAAAGGTTTCTAAGAATTTTTAACACAAGAGAAAGAAAGGGTTTAAGTTTGCAAGTTTTAATGTTATCTTGTCATATCAATAAACCAGTGAATAATATGAATGACATTGCCATCACAAATATTGTATTATAGCTAACAGTAAGAGAGGGCTAAAATTCGGGTGCAACCGAACATTTTTATACTCTTGCAACTTACAAGAATCAGAAGCCAGGGAAATAGACTTAATATGTAAAACGTCGAACCAGAGGATCGAAATCTAAGTAATTTTTTTTTTTTATAAATCATACACTGACCAACAAATTCGGCATAAGATTTGCTAGAAAAACGAAAATTATTATACGTAGTATATGAGTTATTATGCCACCAACTAAAAAAATGTTCCTTGCGGCTTGGTCAAGTTTTCACCCAATTGTATCTATTTTAGACACAGAGATATATCAGTAAAACACGTTCTGTAATTTTCATTGAGATTAGTAACTCAAATATTGGAGATACAGTTTTACAGATAAGTTAATAAAGCCTTACTTAGTTCACATCCTTAAGTTATTAAAGCTCAATGTCACCCTCCATGACAAACTCTGTTATAGCATTTTATAATAAAGACTAGCCACGTCAATGATACCATTAACGTCTGCAAGGTCCTTACGCAAACAGACATATCTAAATGATAGAACAGTACGCACAAGAGATAGCCATTTACCCCATTCCAATCAAACGTTCATGTGGTCACAAAGCGACCTAAAACCTAATGGCAGATACTCGAATTGCATTGTGATTTGAGTAGATTTGTGCAATTAAGTGCTACCAAATAAAAATGAAAGTGTACAACAAAAATAGCAAACACACAACATGCTCGTTGTATACTATATGTATAAATAAATTGAAAAATATGAGCAGACAAACTGGTAGTTAGATATCGTGTTTACTTATCAGCTGGACTCTATGCTGCAAATCCAACAAATATAATAGTCGTATATTTATATGTATAGATGTAAATACATATACTTTATAAACCACTCGTATACCGATAGTTAGTGGATAGCAGAATGCGACACACATATGCACATGCATTAGAAACCAAACATAAAGGGGGGGTGTGCAAAAGAGCCCCTGTGGACAAGGCAAGACCACCGCAACTAAACAATAAAAACCACAAAGACTACTGAAATACTTAAGGCTATTTTACGGATATCAAAATACAATGAAACATAAAGCAAAACACCAACCGTACACAAATAGCCAACAAATACATTGAGTACATACGCCGGCATGGCTAACCGTCGAGGAGATATTACAGCTACCAGGATGCGAACAGAACAACAACAACAAATTTACTATCAGTAACACCAACATGGCACCCTCGAACTCGCCATGAATTCCAATTGGTATGGTACATTGTGAATAATATTTATGCTTGTTTGTAACTATGAACAAGACATACGTACATACATACATACATATGTATGTGAATATGTACATACATGCATAGGAGCGTACAGTGTAGAAATAAGAGTATAACTGCTAGATATTTTGAGGCCATAAAGACAAACTGAAGTTTGTTGCGTATATTGTTGTTATTGTTTGCGGTTAAGTACAACTTCAAGTCGTAACTTTATGTACTGCGTACATACTTAAAAACAATTGTACATAAATATATATGTATATAAACGTGGAAATATTTATAAACTTTAGAAAATGCAAGCGTATACGAAAATAACATTGTCTTCATTAGGGTGGGCCAAAAAAACTTTTAATTTTTTCATTAAAAAAAATTCTAAAGTTTGCGATCTTAAGTGGTTATATGGGTTTCCTCGTGTAAAAAAAGCCCTTTTTCAACAATGTTTTCTCATATATAAATTGAAAAATTTTATTAGAATTTTTCACTGCTACAAACATACACTATTAACAAAGAAGTCTGAAATTTTGGGTTAAAAAAATTGTAAACTTGGCCATTGCGATGCCATTTCTGGTGACCTCTCGGGAAACAGTACGCCCGCATTGGCAGGATAACTACTTACAGTATGATCTAAGGTGAAAAAATATGTTAAAATCTTAACATAGAACTTGGACGATAGAAAAAATTTGAATTTTTTTTGGTAGATATTTTTACAAAAGAATTAAAATTTCAATGAAACCTTCGTTTTTCGTTTTTTTTAATTTTTTCTCAAAGACCTATGTAAAATTTCATGAAGATCGGTTTAGTAGTTTTCGAGAAAATTGGCTTACCGACTTTAATCAATCAGTTTAGAGAAAAACGGCGCAAGTTTTCAAGGCTCCGAAACTATTACTCGGATCAATTTTCAATTTAGGACAAAATTGTAGAGAAGTTTTAGAATTTAATAAGAAAATAAAAAAAACTATTTTTTTGAAGCCCGTAAACTCTTGCAACCCCTTAAGTTTTCATTCATCTTTTCCTACTTTGTTTACTGAATACGATTTTGTGTAGTTCAACTTATATTCAAGTATTAATTTGTAATAGAATTGAATTATAACGGTATACTACATAAGGAAAAAAAATAATCGTTTTTTGGAGCACCCTAATATGTATACATATAGTGTATGGGCATGTACATAAGAAGTTTAATGTTAAATTTCACATACATACATACATATAGCGCATGTATATCTACATATGTACACATATATGTACATACCTACATAACTGTGAGCACTCTGTAGAGTTGGAGTATGCTGTGCCTTTGTTTGGGGGGCGAACGCAGTTGTTAGTTATAGGCGTGTCGCCAAATCGTAAATCAAATTGAAGTGGGTCGCAGCCGGGCGGCCAACATGCACAATAACAATAGCAACAATAAGAACAACCGAAACCGCTATTTGGACAACGACAGTATATTGCTAGGAATGTTAAAGAAAATGTTAAATAACAAGACAACACCGTTTCATTTGCAAATACAAAATGTGTAAATACGAGTACATATCACTTTCATAAAGGCATACATATCCGTAAATGTGTCTATTAAAAATGAAGCAAGTGTACTTTAAATTTGATAAATCGATTATGAAACAACGCTTTAAAGCAAGCACATACTTTGTATAGAAAAAATTCAATAATAATGTGGTTAGGACTTTTGAAACTCTCTGTATATCCTGAAGTGTGCGAGCATGTAAAACGCTCCAATACAGTATACGCAACAGCTAACGGGGAAACCCTCTATGTGAAATGTATTAATCATTTCACGTGGATTTTTCGAAGACTACTGAAAGTAAGAGCGCTTTAGGTCAAAAAAACTCCTCATGCCGCGAATGAAATTTCTACCAAGTGGTCAGATCGATATCTAGGAAACTGAGGGACAAGTTCAGATATTGCTAAATCGACTCAGCTCGGTATCATTTAAAGAATGATCCATTTCGAGTTCCCCATATTTTTAATTTTTTGAATATTATCTCTTTTAAATGTTGGCCGCGGCTACGTCTCTGATGGTCCATCCGTTGAGTTCAATTTTCGATGACTCATTCGAACATTTCGACTGGTAATTGGCGAATGACTGTGTTTTTTGCTTCAAAGTCTGAATCGAGGCGGAATTGTCCGCATAGACTTTATACTTTACATATCCCCACAGGATAAAGTCTAACGTAACGATACCACACGATCTTAGTGGCCAATTGATCGGACCGAAACGTGAAATTATCTACTCTCCGAAGTGTTCTCTCAATAAATCCATTGATTGACGCGATGTGGAGAAAGTGGTGCCGCCTTGGTGAAATAAAATAACGCCGAGATCACGAGCTTCAATTTCAGGCATCAAATAGACGGTTATTACGGCGCGATAGCGGTCGCAATTGACGGTGCGTTCGCACCCGCATCAATTTGAAAAAATATGGACTGATGGTTCCACCGGTCCACAAACCACACTATAACCTTGTTTTTTCTGGATGAATTTTGCTTGTTGACATACCCATTGAGCCAGAAATGAGCCTCATCACTGAATAAAATTTGGCTCGAAAACATCGGATCTTATTGAAACTTGCCAAGATCCCATAGAGCGAAGGGATGTCGCATGGGTAGATAGAGCGGCTTCAGTCTTTGTATACATACTTTCAATTTAAGATATCCCCGTAAATACGCCAGTAGTTCCATACGTGAATGCGAGTTGCTGCGAACGTCGACGAATCGAATCTCCCGGTCTTCATGTACATTCTCAGCCACGACTACCATATTTTCATTACTATGAGCTCGACGTGGTCTATATGGTGATGGTGTTGCGAATAGTACGCTCGATACTTGCTTCGTGATAAACTTAATATATTTTATTCAGGGTCGATTTTTTATTTCATTAATCCTGTGAATAACAATGGCAACCCTTTAATCCAATGGCAGGTTAAACTTGACCTCTTCAAGGCTTCAAAATTTTCGCTGCTTAAATTACTAGTTCGCTAGTGGACTTTCTTATTGAATTGCCAATGAACGAGGGAACGTTGGCCATCACAAATACGTACCCAAACCCCTATATCCATTAAATTTACTTATTTTTTTCTCTTGGTCACAAGCACTCGCACATGTTCATAGGTACATATATGGCTTAAGTTCATATCTACTTGTCTACCTGTCTACCTGCCCTGCCTACATGTGCTTGAATCCCGCCTGCAACGCTTTCAGTGCCGCTCAATCTCATCATTACCAGCCGCCAATTCTGTGGTGGCCGATGACAAACGCTAGTGGTTTCTTCAGCTGCAGACTCCTTGCAGACAGCAATCGAGGGTGTGACAGACAACAGTAAGAAAGAAAAGAATAAAAAAAAAACACAAGAAAGAAGTATATCAACTGATGCAACAATTGCAAAATTCTTCCGAAGTGCTAAGGCCATTGTTGGTGTTTTTCTTTCGTTTCCACTCGTCAAACGTTCTCTCTTTTACTTACTCTTACTCTCCGGAGATGAAATGCTGGCGCGCTGCTGCTAACCTATGTTTAAATTTAAGAGGGTGCCAACACTCGAGTGAGCCGTGTGTGAATTACACCCTTTTGCGCCGGTGTATTGCGCTTAATTATTGTAATTTATTATTTAATGTAATTCCTTTTGCAGGCGCCCTGTGCATTGTGTATTAAACAGCGCACGCTGCACACTGCCGCTTGGCTGGCTGGCTGGATGGCTGGTGATGAAATGTCGAAAATTTCCGCAAATTAAGAAAGCACAATTGAGGGATTTGCCATTGATCGATTGCTACTGCAGGCGAAGAGTATAAAATTATTGTAATTAACTTGTTGGCATGTTGCCACTGCAATGCTGCACACTGTTGCGTTTGCTGCCGCCAAGCCGCCAGGCCGCCAAGATACTCAATGTGCAATAAGTAAACAAACGTTGGGCTTGGCTAGACGAAGTAGTGCGGGAGTGTGATATTGAATTCATTGAGGATAGCACGTCATCGATTAGCTTTTATGCTTGTTTACATTATGGCATGATTTGATAAGTATCGTCGGAAGGTGACGAACATAATTTCCATTTGGAACACCCTCCGTTTAAGAATTTATTAACAACATAATTTACATATGGTCCAGGTGACTTAATAAACGGAAAGTGAAATGAGAAAAAAACTCAATATAACTTGAAGTAAGATTTGCAGCTTGACTGTTCTACCTTGACCACAAATGTTATAAAATATTTGAATAGAAGTAAGAACGTCACTAAAAACAGTAAACTTTTTCACGGATGGACCAACGGAAAGGGTAGGTGAAAGATAAAGGGGGAGTCTTCTGCTGCGAACTCTGCAGCAACTGTAACTACAAGCCACTAGACCACTGTAGTGTGGAGTGAGAAATGCGGATATGGCTTAGATATACTGCTTTTTCTTCAGAGAGGCTTGTATTGATTCCGATAGCAGAACTGCTTTACTACGTTTCAGCTCGCTGAAACTACGGTTAAGACTAGTCAAGGAGTGTGTGACCTCTTCATCAATAGCAGCAAGCTATTTTCTAATCCAACTTGTTGGGGTGCCAAGTCATAGTGGAAGCGGTGGAAATTGCAAAACCGATAAGCTTTGAGGAGAGAGCACCCTTACCCCAATTTCATCAGATAGAGACCAAGTCGGTGCTCCCTACCCTCTTTGCTCTAGCTTTAGAGCTATGGACCTCCTGAGCTGGTCAACAACCAGAAAATTGGCGATTACGAGGTTTTCTTACACAGAATGGAACGCAAGAAATTTTAAAATATAGTTCTTATCTTTTAGCATGGACATTGTTGCGGAGCCCCAGGTCACTCCGACAACTCCAGTCCTGGAAGGAATTGTTCTCAATATTCTTTATCTTTCCTTCACTGGTTCTTGTGGTAAGAATACTTCTCGTATGAAAATTGCCAAAGCTGTATGAAGGTAGGTGATGTGGAATCATCTAGGCACTTCGTCGCAACTTTTCAGCTTGTGAGAAACTGAGGTTGAAACATCTCAGTGAACACAACATTGGGTAACCTGGCAAAGTGGCTAATAAATTTGAGATAAGCTCGAAACATTTCTTCGATTTATAATAGTCCGACGATCTACCATATATGTACATATTTACGAATATGAGAAAAAAAGGGCTGTGAAAGCTGCCATGTATCCTGCATTTCCTTTCTTGGGAGGGTCAGTTTTATAACCAAACATAACCTCACATTTTAAACTAATATCGTTTATTATAAATCACGTTTTTTAGGCTTGATAAGTAAATTTCGTCTTTAAAGTTACCTTTCCCTTCTTTCTTTTATCATAAGACTTTTAAACTCTGCTTTCTTGTACCTACAGTCATTAACAGCATGATATAGTAGTCCTTACCGTCCCGTGCAGATTAGTTTATTTTCTTAAATCAGTTCCTCGGTTTGACGGCAATCATGTTTCGAGCTCGTAGGTTCGATATACAAGCTTGTCAAAGATTTCCCCAGAAAAAATGAGTCGAGTACAGTTCCTACAAATAAACCGACAAGCTTTCGTAACAGATTGCACACCTTGTCTAGAAAACACAAATTCGAACACAAGAGCTGGCATTGAATATAACCTTACAACAGGAAGTGCATAACTTGTAGGATTTCTACACGTTGGAACCCAACATTCACATATTTTCTTTACGAACAAAAAATCAAAATAATCAATAAGCGATCAGCTGTTTACGTTGCTCTAGGCAACAAATTTAGCAATATTTATTTACAACATTTTGTTTACCAAGCGCTTCTAAGCAACACATATACTCCATTTGAATTCTACTTTGCATTAACAACTCGCTCATGACTGCATGGAAACGCTTGTAAATCTGAGAAAACATTTTCAGAAATTTTCACATTCCAGAACAGTTTTATAAAGTGAATAGACGTGTTTAACAAGTAACCAAAATGGCTCAGGCAGGAAAAGATGCTGGGAAACATATGGACAAAGGAGCCGCAGGCGACACCCTTAGCATGTCGAGCAGCTCTTCCACGGATGATCAAGGTAATTAACACTAATGAATATTTTTGGTAAAAAGACACCAATTTTTATGCGCATATCTTCATTGTACAAATCTATGCAGAGGCTGCGGATAAAAAGAAAAAGGATCTACTACCCACTACGCCAGTTATACCAATACCTGACTATACCGAGGAGGAATTGAATAAGCTCATCATGTATGTCCAGCGCATGACAATGTTATTCGCGTTGGACCATCGTGATTGGTGTGAGGAGACGTTAGTTACCATTAGACGGTGGTTTATGGAGGTTAACTATCCTCTTATGACTATTTTCTATGATCGTAACATCCTTAGCGCTTGTCTTGGATTTCCTCTGGCCCCCGTAGCTGATATTTGCTATTTCGTACGTAAGCAAAATCAGATTTTCACAGTAGACGGTTTCCATGATGAGATATACTTCGGTACGATACAAGAGGACGTTGATGGCTGTTTACTGAAAATTATGCAATATGTATATCAGCCAATATTCCGTAACTACAAGGATTGGAACGACAATATTAAGAGTCGCTTCTGCAGAGCAATGGATAAATTTCTATGTTATCTTACGAGTTTGCATTACAAAATGTCCGGTCTTACAGTGTTATATGTACCTTATGTGGTAAAACAGATTTCACGAGCAGATGTACAGCACGATCGTGAATTCGTTAAAAATCTCGAAGCGATTGTAGTCTATTGGACGACGCAAATTCGTACACTCATAAATGACAAGACACTCATAGCACAACATGATTTCGTGGTGCCGACAGAAGAGTATGAGTTCTGGCTTTATCGATGTAAGCAGTAAAAATATATGATACTCAATATGAAACCAGATGCTGATACCCTTATTTCTTCCAGTTGAAGTATTACAAGGCTTGGACACCCAATTGCAACACGAAGACGTACAACAGATTATTCACGTTTTACGCAATTCACATTCAGTTTATATAAAGCAAGTGGATGAACTCATCGAAGAATGTCACAATGAAATGGAAGAGGCCAAATCGAATATTAAATATCTATTTTTGTTAAATGAGCCTTGCTCACACATTGACCAAGCCGAATCACCAGCTGCAGTGCCAGCGCTCATACCACGAATTGTGAACATCATACGTTACATTTGGTTGAATTCTGAGTTTTATCAACGGCGCGATCTCATCACTGGTCTATTTCGCAATCTCAGTAACCAAATTATCAAGTTCTCATTGGATCAGGTAAATGTTGATAAAGTATTGCAAGGAAACCCACGCTTTGGCATACGTATGGCAAATATGGCAATCGACTGTTGCCTCTCATACAGAGCCATCTACGATTTAATGTCGAAGGAACATGCCACTCTTAAACCGGATATTGGTTGGGATTTGGAAAATGCGATGATCTTTAATCATGTAGACGCATTTATTGAACGTCTCAATGATCTTATTGACATATGTGAATCAATGATCGTATTTGGACGTTTGGATGAAACCGAGGCAATACCAAAGCCAACATTTGGCGGCACTAACGGCGAAGAGTTTGAGAGGACTGCAGAAGGCGTTGAAAAACAATTTATGGTGTTGCTGGATGCTTTGGAACACGACTCTAAGGAACTTATATTGAATGTTAATAAAAATGAATGGTGAGTTACGTCATCAACGTGTACTGAAAACACTCGCACTACAATACATATAAAAGCCTCATTCCCTGATTTGACATAAAGCGAGGAGCATAGGCTTAAAAACGAAGCTCGTTGATTATAAATTCTATAATTACTTTTGGAACCGTACTCCTTGCAAATAATACAAACCGCGGCCTATTACTCAGTATTTGAAATGTTTTGATGCGCCTCAGCCTCATTCTACACGTATGCCCCAGTTCGTTTTTAGCGGTCGTAATAGTAAATGTCAGCCACAGGTACCACGGGAAATTCACACAACCGCTAAGTATATTACGATCATGAAAAATTGTTATAAGAGGATAGTTAACCTCCACAAAGCAACGTCTAATGTGCGTTCTCTCGCACCAGACATGGTGGTCCAATTCAAATATCATAGTCATGCGCTGCACATAATTTTTTTTGTTGTCTACTTTGCTGGGGGAATACTCAGTTTCTAGATGATTTCCAAACGCGGCCACTTCTAGTTTGATTTCCAAGCCCAGTGCAATTACGTTAACTCGCAGGAGAAGTACCATATATACTGTGACCATTGAAGCTCTTTGATAAGTTTATTTCAACACCGGAGGTAAGACATTTATACAGATATCCGACTTCACTCTGTTTAGTTTAATGACAATAGTTGATAAAATAGGTTAAAACCGTTTTTTAGTCCTAACAAACCCGTTCCTATGAGCATATTTTCGCTGTGGCGGCGGTAAAGGTGGGAATCGGTACGTTGCTATCATTGAATATCACGTGTTCCTTTAATTGGTGCAGATTTTCTAAAATTTCAAAACACATCGGCATTAGATTTCAGGGGTCCCGTCAACGTTTTTCCCTCCTTAAAAACTTTCGTATAAATAAATTTTCAGTAAAATCCAACCAACGGAGGCCACTCCTGGTCCTACCGTTTGGAACAATTCGGCTTCTTCGGGGCAAGTTCGCGGGTAAAATCCCCCCTTTCGACTATTCCCTGGTTATTGGTGAGTTTCATCGACCTTTTCAGAAAAGGAAAAAAAGTCCGGGGCCACATCTGGGCTGTAGGGCGGCTGCGGACGCGTTGGGATGCCGGCCTTGATTAGGTAGCAATACACAAGAAAGGTGGTGTGAGCCGGGATTTGTCGTGATGCAACTTCGAATCGGCTGCGATGTTTTGTCGGACCCGATTGACCCTTCGTTTGAGTCTCTTGAGAACTTCCACGTAAAACTTGACCTTGATGTCAAAAAAGGAAATGAGCATCGTTTTCACTTTGGGCCCTTCAATAGGCTTGGTGCCACCGAAACACGCCACTTTTTTCCAAAGCAACATCTGGGCAAGCCTACTTGATCTGATCATACCACGTACGTCTCTGTCGCGAATTTACAGAGTTCCACACAGAATTTAATCGCGTACCCTTTCTCTAACGAACGCTGCATTTTCGGCTTACACCACTCATAGAACAACGTCGCGCGAAAATGTTTTCCCTAACTCTCCAGGTGCTCGGAGACTACTTATCAGTCGCTCGTTTGTTAGCTAAGAACGCCCTCTACCGAATCCAGTCGGTGCACGCACGGTCCAAAGTACAGACGCGGCTGAAGAAAACCGGTCCTATTACTTTCCGGACAAATCCTTTATAATATATATAGTTACTAATTTTCTTGTTTTCATATTATTCAAATAATGTTCTCTTGCAGGTATGAAGAGGTACTAAAATATCGTCGCACCGTGCAGAGTTTTGAAGAGACCATTCAACGATTAATGTCTAACGTTTTTCAACGCATCTGCAACATCGAGGAGGGTTTGGAGGTACTGAATGTTACGCTATTCTATTCCTATCGCGCTAGCATACGTAAGACCTTCCTGCGACAAGTAAGCGATGTCTGGATAATGTTCGATAAAGAAATGTCCGATACAACCAAAATGCTAATGGAACGTGTGAAACTGCATGAATCTTGGTTGCCTTATTATGTTTCGCGTGCCATCGGCTATCGCATTAATCTCGAACGCTTGCAGTGGCTGCGCGATCGCCTCAATACATCCGAGTGGATGCCAGTTGTGCCCGAAGCAAAAATAGTACTTGATAAATTTGAGAACCTCAAAAAAGAGTACACCAAGGAGATCAAAAAAGCTTTCGATGATTGGGTAAATAATTGCAGTAGTCCCACACTCGAGAGTCGTTTGGAGCGTACTTTGCTCATACGCAGCAAGGTTAAGCGCGGCTTGATCGAATGTAATATGGATCGCTCGATACTGAGCATATGCGAGCAAGCGCGTCATTTTGATAACCTTGGATTTCAAATACCACCACTAATACGAAAGGTGTACGATCGTTATAGCACGCTGCAATTTGTCTACAACAGTGTCCTTACCGTATGCTTGGACTACAATCGCATACTTGCCGCACTCTCGGAACAAGAGCGCACACTCTTTCGTGCACTAATACATGCATGCGATCGTAAAATTGCACCTGGCTTGTTTAAGCTTACTTGGAGTGGTGAGTTAAGTGACGCTTATATAGCTGACTGTGCCAAGCACACTAAAAAGCTGCAGGACTCTTTGGATATTTATAAACGCGCTAACCGCCAGATTGCGAAGACATGCGAGAAAATCTGCGATACAGCTCTAATAAAGGTAGCGCTAAGCGGTGCAGTAGAATTGCCAGTTTTCGAGTTGTCATTGGCGGCCTCTACACGTAAAGCAACAAACATTATTATAGGGCACTATGAAACGATTGTGGATTTGTTATTTGCGGTATTCCAGGAGTTCCAACCTGTTTTGGATGAGGTGAGTCCGCAGCAAACTGAAACTTTTCAAGCTCTTAGATACCGCTCATTTGGAACCCAGTACCTATAGTTGACATTTTACCGCAAATATCGATCAATGTGTGAGACATATTATTGAAGTTAAGAGATAATTCTTTTCTGATAATAGTATGTCTCAATATCAAAAATCGGTCGTATATGGCCAATACTTCCTTTGGGTCCCATACACGTAATATTTTTTTTCGAACTTTTGGGTGAGATCTTGTTTCTCGTGTAAAGGTCTAGGCCCTAGACTATTATAACTAACAAGCCGTATGAAATGTTTGGTTATACCCGAACTTAGTTCCTCCTTACTTGCTCTCGTTTTAAGATCATTTCAATTATTATTGTCTAAATATAAGTATTCTTTGACTTCTAGATGGAAAGCGAGTGGTATGAGTATATTATACAATTCGACGCTATGCTAAATGCTGCGCTTATGACCTGTGCCCGTAACTCTTTGCTCAACGTGTACAATCTGGTGCGGTCCGAAGGTGACATACTACCATCGCCTATACTCATATTGGAAGCAGATATTGTTGGTGGCAAGGTAAGTGAAAAATTGAGATCTTTTTCTGGTATTTATTGCAGAGCTATACTATATAAGTATTAAAGTATATTAGTACACATGCACAATTTGATTTCGCTTCTGCTTGCATCTGCATCCTTCATTAGATACAACTCAACCCCAATATGAAAGACATCATGCAGCTATTCTCTGGTATATTCGAACGTGTTAGCACAAGTCTGGCGATTTTTCCTAGACTCACCGCAAAACTGAAATTGCCAAAGGAATATCAACAACCGTTATTTTCTGTAACTTTTGCGAATGATTTAGAAGCCAAGGAAATACAATCATCACTCGAATACGAAGTAAAATATAATGAAGAAGAGATCGAAACATTTTTAATGGGTTGGCGCTATTATAAAGATATTTGGGAAAAAACAGAATTGGAATTCACTAAAAACATACTATCAACCGATCAAAAATCTTATGTTTTTGAGCAGAGTATTGAATACTATAGCAGTTTGGCTGATGAAATCGGCATGAAAGATTCCATAGTGAATGTGTACTTTATATTGGTTAATCAGAACTTTCTTAAGAACACGCTCATGGATTATATTGAAAAGTGGCAAATGTTAAATATAAAACTGCTGCTGCGACGTGCCACAACTAAAATCAATGGTGAGTACAACACGAAAACTTTCTGAACACACAATGTTGGCTTAACTCAAATATCTGTGTTCAAAATGCTGTGAAATCAAAAAACTTTTATACTTATGAGTTTCTTATTCATTTGCAATCTTTAAAGGTGTTTACCGTTACATGCGTAAGAATGGCGATCGCATACAGATCATACCACGTAATCTTAAAGAAGCACGCGAGGCAACTGAACTCTATGAATTTCTATTCAGCGATGCGCCACGTAAACAAGCGGAGTTCCCTGCAATGCTCAGTCTATTTAAGCTACTCGATTATTATCTGGTTGAAATACCCGAAAGCACACGCAAGCTTGTCAATAATCTGGAGACAGAGTGGGATGCGTATTTGAAAATTTTATTGCATTCCAGTGATATGCTGGAAATGACACGAGAGGAATTCAAAAAGACATTGCTGCGACAAGCAGAAAAATTCAAGACAGTCATGAAAGAGTTTTTGGGAGATTTCTTGATGAAGTTACCAACCTCTGCACACACGTAAAAATCATATCAATTATAATTAATTAACACCAAATCCTTATTTTCATTTCCTTCACATAACATCCTTATTTTTCTTTCCCCAATCCTTCCTAACCTTTTTTCCTTCCATAGCAAACCGAAAATCGCACTTAAATACTTACGAATTATTGAAAATAAAGTTAGAGATTGTTTTAATTTCGAACAGAGTTTAACTAACGATTTAAGCACATTTCATATAAATCAGCCGGATAATATGGATTTAAAGAAATTAGAGAATGAATTAGCAGTTGTTAAAAGTATTTGGGAGCTCATACTTGAATGGCAGACTGCCTGGGATGAGTGGCGTAGAGCCAATTTTTGGCAAATTAATATCGATGTAATGGAAGAAACAGCCATTAATCTGTACAAAGAGTTCAATACCTTAAATAAACGGTACATCGATCGCGATTGGGAGATGTTACAAGTAACAACCAAAACGGTGGATAGTTTCCGACGTACACTGCCCTTAATAACGGCGCTCAAGAACCCATGCATGCGAAAGCGGCACTGGGATAATGTGCGAGACACCGTTGGAGTGTAAATATATATGAAAAAAGTGCAATCATATTGAAGGGGTCCAAAATGGAAGGGGTAAAGTCCGTATTTTCAAATATAGAATTTTTAAGAAGAGTTTCAGCAGCTAAGTGCATGAAACGATAAATCGATCTATGAAACACAAAAAGTTAAAGTCGGGTTCTTGAGGGAATCCAATTTGAATTAAAAAAAAAAAAGGGAATGAGTAAGTAAGGATTGAATTAAAATTTGGATAAGGTATCCCTAAAACTATAAAGCAATGAAAAAATATATTTTTCGACAAATCTCTAGACATTAATAGCAAAAAAAAATTGTGTATCAAAAATTTTCACTAATTTGAACTACTTTTTATACTCTCGCAACAATGTTGCTAAGGAGAGTATTATAGTTTGTTCACATAACGGTTGTTTGTAAGTCCTAAAACTAAAAGAGTCAGATATAGGGTTATATATACCAAAGTGATCAGGGTGAGGAGTAGAGTTGAAATCCGGATGTCTGTCTGTCCGTCCGTCTGTCCGTCCGTCTGTCCGTGCAAGCTGTAACTTGAGTAAAAATTGAGATATCATGATGAAACTTGGTGCACGTATTTCTTGGCTCTATAAGAAGGTTAAGTTCGAAGATGGGTAAAATCGACCCACTGCCACGCCCACAAAATGGCGGAAACCGAAAACCTATAAAGTGTCATAACTAAGCCATAAATAAAGATATTAAAGTGAAATTTGGCACAAACCATCGCATTAGGGAGGGGCATATTTTAATCTAATTTTTTTGGAAAAGTGGGCGTGGCCCCGCCCCCTACTAAGGTTTTTGTACATATCTCGGAAACTACTATAGCTATGTCAACCAAACTCTATAGAGTCGTTTCCTTCCGGCATTTCCATATACAGTTCAAAAATGGAAGAAATCGGATAATAACCACGCCCACCTCCCGTATTAAGGTTATGTTGAAAATCACTTAAAGTGCGTTAACCGACTAACCAAAAACGTCAGAAACACTAAATTTTACGGAAGAAATGGCAGAAGGAAGCTGCACCCAGGCTTTTTTTAAAAATTGAAAATGGGCGTGGCGTCGCCTACTTATGGACCAAAAACCATATCTCAGGAAGTACTCGACCGATCTCAATGAAATTTGGTATATAATATAACACCTTGATGATATGTACGAAATATGGGCGAAATCGGTTAACAACCACGCCTTCTTCCGATATAACGCTATTTTGAATTCCATCTGATTCTCTGTATAATGCAATATATATTAGGAACCAAAATAAACAAATATGTAAATAACGGATAATGAAGTCTCGATTATCACTTTATCATGCGAGAGTATAAAATGTTCGGTGACACCCGAACTTAGCCCTTCCTTACTTTTTTTAAGGTGTTTTTGTAGGCACTAGCCATACTATTTCGATCCCAACACTTCGTTGTAGTTTCGCTCGTGCTATTTGCCACTTTAACTACTCTCAGCTACCTGAGATTTGATTTGATATCCCTTCAATGTGATTGTGCAGTCTCTGCTAAAAGAACTCACTTATACAATAGATTTCCAATTTAGATATTTCGATGAAAACTCCAAAAAGTTCACACTAGAACTTATCATAAACCTGGATTTTCAAGCCTATTCTGAAGAGATTCAAGATATCTCCAATGCCGCCACAATGGAACTGCAAATTGAAAATGGTATCAAGAACATTGCAAGCATTTGGCGCAAACAATCTTTCGAAATGGCCTTCTATAGGGATGGCATATATCGTATTAAGAATGTAGACGATTGTATGCAACTACTTGAAGATCATATGGTACAGATATCGGCTATGAAATCCACACGGTTTGTGGAACCGTTCATTGAGGTTGTTGATTATTGGGAGAAGACGCTCTCATATGTGGCGGAGACAATCGAAATGGCTTTAAATGTACAGCGCCAGTGGTTGTACTTGGAAAACATATTTGCTGGCGAAGACATACGCAAACAATTGCCGAACGAGGCGAAACGTTTTGTGGGCCTAACGGATGAATTTCGTATGATATCTTCAAAAATGTTCAACGCCAAGTCGGCCGTACGGGCAACGCATCTACGCAAACCGCCATTTTTGCTGGAACGATTCAACAAAATGGACGAACGTTTGGAGCTCATACAACGTGCTTTAGAAATATATCTGGAATCGAAACGACAATTATTTCCACGTTTCTATTTCATTTCCAATGATGATTTATTGGAGATTTTGGGTAATGCCAAACGGCCAGACTTGGTACAACCGCATTTGAAAAAACTCTTCGATAATTTGTACAAATTGGAGTTGAAACGTGTTGGCAAAACAATGAGCCGATTTCAGGCGATGGGCATGTATTCGGACGATGGTGAATACGTAGAATTTCTCAATGTATTGTATATAGAAGGTGCCTCTGAGAAGTGGTTAAATGTAGTGGAGGATTTCATGTTAGCCGTTATGAAAGAGAAACTCAAGCAAACAAGAGCCTCTCTGAAGAAACTGATTAGTAATCGCGAGCAGTGGTTATCGCTATGGCCGGGCCAAATGTTGCTCACGACTTGTCAAATCCAATGGACAACCGAATGCACACGCAGTCTTATACATTGCAAAATGGTCGATCAAAAGAAACCGCTCCGCAAATTAAAACGCAAACAAAATAAAGTTTTAGCTAAACTGTCGGAGTTAAGCCGTAAGGAGCTTACAAAAATTATGCGTCTCAAGGTCAACACATTGATCACCATTGAAATTCATGGACGTGATGTCATCGATCGCATGTATAAGGTGAACTGCAAGGACGTCAGCCACTTTGAGTGGTTCTCACAACTGCGCTTCTATTGGCATCGCGAGTCTGAGCTCTGCGTTATCCGGCAAACAAATACAGAGCATTGGTATGCTTATGAGTATACCGGTAACTCAGGACGTCTAGTTATAACACCACTCACTGATCGTTGCTACATAACATTAACGACGGCATTGCATTTACATCGCGGTGGCAGTCCCAAAGGTCCTGCTGGCACTGGCAAAACAGAGACCGTGAAGGATTTGGGTAAAGCCTTAGGTATGTGGGTGATTGTCACGAATTGTTCCGAGGGCTTAGATTACAAGAGCATCGGCAAGAACTTCTCTGGCTTAGCACAAACAGGCGCTTGGGGCTGTTTCGATGAATTTAATCGTATTAACATCGAAGTATTGTCTGTAGTTGCACAACAAATTTTATCCATCATGTCGGCGCTTTCAGCCAAACTAACCGAGTTCAACTTTGAGGGTATCGTAATCAAGCTAAAACATACTGTTGGACTCTTTATTACCATGAATCCCGGTTATGCCGGCCGCACCGAACTCCCCGATAATCTGAAATCAATGTTTCGCCCAATAGCCATGATGGTGCCAGATAACGCCATAATAGCAGAAAATTTGCTCTTCTCCGATGGTTTTTCAAACACTCGCAGTTTGGCGCGCAAAGTTTTCACACTGTACGAACTAGCCAAACAACAACTATCGAAACAGTATCACTATGATTTCGGCTTGCGTTCAATGGTGGCGTTATTGCGTTACGCTGGCCGAAAGCGTCGTCAATTGCCGAACACCAACGAGGAGGAAATCGTTTATTTGGCTATGCGTGATATGAATGTGGCGCGTTTGACTGCCAACGATTTGCCACTTTTCAATGGCATTATGTCCGATATCTTCCCCGGTGTTACTTTACCTGTTATTGACTATAGTGACTTCAAGACCGCGATTGAAGATGACTTGAAAAGCAACGGCTTACAGCTTATACCCATTGCCATCAAGAAGATTATAGAATTGTACGAAACGAAAAATTCAAGACACTCCTCCATGATTATTGGCAATACAGGCACCGCGAAGTCGGTCACTTGGAAGTGCTTACAAGGTGCCTTCGGACGTATGAACGCCAATAAGCATCCCGGCTGGGAGGCAGTCATAGTGCATCCGGTTAATCCAAAGGCGCTCAATTTAGCCGAACTTTACGGCGAGTATAATTTAGCGACCGGCGAATGGTTGGACGGCGTACTCAGTTCGATTATGCGTGTCATATGCGCCGATGAAGATCTCACACAGAAATGGTTGCTATTCGACGGCCCGGTCGATGCAGTCTGGATAGAGAATATGAATTCAGTTATGGATGATAACAAAATTTTAACTTTAGTAAATAGCGAGCGCATAACAATGCCGGCACAGGTTTCGCTGCTATTCGAAGTAGCCGATTTGGCTGTGGCCTCACCAGCAACAGTTTCGCGCTGTGGAATGGTTTACAATGATTACAACGACTGGGGTTGGCGTCCGTACGTAAACTCGTGGTTAGCTCGTCAAAAGCTTCCCGAATATGTAAAACTTGTGCGCGAATATTTTGATCAATATTTGGATAAAGTGTTGGATTTTAAGCGGCTACGTTGCAAAGAAATTGTCAAAACAAATCAATTGAATGTAGTTATATCAATGTGCAAACTACTCGAGGCTTTCGCAACCAAGCAGAATGGTATTGCACCCGGTAATATGGATGTTTTAGAAACAATGAGCAAGCTCTGGTTTCTGTTCTCGCTAATTTGGTCGGTGTGTGCTACGGTCGATGAAGATAGCCGCAACCGAGTGGATACTTTTATAAGAGAGATTGATAGCTCGTTCCCAATTAAAGATACGGTTTATGACTATTACGTCGATCCGGCGCATGGTACACTTATGCCTTGGGAGAGCATGCTTTCAGACTCGTGGAAGTATGATGAAAAGTAAGTGAGAATAACTAAGCCTAGTTGGAATCTAAATATTTTTATTAGGCAAATTGAGTACATTTCATTTGATTTTTTCTATTTCAGTCTTCCATTCTATAAAATAATTGTGCCGACTGTGGATACTGTACGCTATGAATATCTAGTGTCCAAACTACTGCAAGAAGAACATCCGGTAATGTTGGTTGGTAATGTGGGTACCGGCAAAACTTCCACCGCAGTCAGCGTTATGGACTCTTGTGACAAAACTAAATATACCGTGCTTTCTATAAACATATCCGCACAGGTAAATGAGAACCAATTCTTAATTAACTTATAGACAACAGCTAACCTCCACTTTCAAAATTCAATTCGTAGACCACAGCCGCTGGACTGCAGGAATCAATTGAAAATCGCACCGAGAAACGTACAAAGACCTTCTTTGTACCGATTGGTGGCAAACGTATGATTTGTTTCATGGACGATTTTAATATGCCCGCAAAGGACACTTACGGCTCCCAGCCACCGCTGGAACTTATACGACAATGGATAGATTATAAATATTGGTTCAATAGACGTAATCAACAGAAGATTTATGTGCAGAATACGTTGCTAATGGCAGCTATGGGTCCACCAGGTGGCGGTCGCCAAGTGATATCGCCACGTACCCAAAGTCGTTTCGTCGTAATCAATATGACCTTCCCTACGGAAGCCACCATTATGCGCATCTTCGGCACTATGTTGCGACAGAAGCTAATACCATTCGCCAATGATATACGTGAGGTAGCTTTGAAGATCACTTCCAGCACCATAGATCTATATAATGCGGTAGTTACACGCATGCTACCAACACCAGCCAAGTCTCACTATTTATTCAATTTGCGCGACATATCGAAAATATTCCAAGGTCTACTACGCGGCCATCATGAGGCACAAACGAAACGCGCAAGCTTTTTGCGTCTGTGGGTACACGAGGCTTTTCGTGTCTTTAGCGATCGTCTAATCGACGATTTAGATCAGGGTTGGTTTATGAACGAGGTGAATAACATACTCGGCAAATATATGGAAATCACATTTCACAGTCTGTGCCCCAACAAAATTGTACCCATATTTGGTGACTTCATGAGCAATCAAGGTTACTACGAAGATCTGGCTTTTGAAGATCTTCGAAAATATATCAATCGTCAAATGGAGGAATACAACAACTTCCCGGGCATGGCACGCATGAATTTGGTATTCTTCAAGGAAGCTATAGAGCATGTAACGCGTGCTGTACGTGTTATCTCACAGCCTCGTGGTCATGTACTCAACATTGGTATAGGCGGTTCTGGTAGGCAGGCACTTGTCCGACTGGCTGCTTTTATTTGCGAATTCGGTACTTTTTCTATTGAAGTCACAAAAAAGTACAAAACCAACGAATTTAAGGAAGATCTGAAGAATTTGTACAAAGTCACAGGCATCAAACAGCGTGGTACCGTATTCCTCTTCAGTAACGAACAAGTGGCGGAAAGTGCGTTCCTAGAAATACTTAACAATATGTTGAGCACAGGAGAGGCAAATCTCTTCAAATCCGATGAATTTGAAGAGCTAAAGACGGAATTGGAACGACCAGCTAAGAAGGCGGGCATACAATTCACAACCGAGTCCTTGTACAACTTCTTCATGCAAAATGTACGCGAAAATATGCACGTGTCACTGGCAATGAGTCCGATTGGCGAGGATTTTCGCAGTTATATACGACAATATCCAGCTTTGATTAATAATACTTCACCGAACTGGTTCCGTCTGTGGCCGCAAGAGGCGCTATTGGAGGTGGCACAAAAGTTTTTAATGGGATTTCAAATAAATGTTGCAGTGCCAGGCAAAGAAGATGAAAAACATAGGGACAGTTTGGTGCAGACTACTGAAGACCGTTTGCAGAAGGCAGTAGCATACGTATTCTCGGTAATACATTCTAGTGTGGCACAGATGTCGGTGCAGATGCTGGCGGAAGTTAAGCGGCACAATTATGTCACATCGCCCAACTATCTAGAATTGGTGAGCGGTTTTAAGGCACTGCTAGAGAGTAAACGCTACGAAGTTTCCTCAAGCGCCAATAAACTACGAAATGGACTTTCAAAAATTCAAGAAACTCAAGAGAAGGTATCAGTCATGTCGGAAGAGTTGAAAATAAGCTCGGAACAAGTGAAAATCTTAGCTAAGGAATGTGAAGAATTTATTGCAATTATAGAGATACAAAAGGCCGAGGCTACGGAGCAAAAGGAAAAAGTCGATGCAGAGGCCATAGTTATAAGGCAAGAAGAAGTTGTTTGTTTAGAGTTAGCGGCAACAGCGCAGGCTGATTTGGACGTTGTTATGCCAATGATTGATGCTGCCATTAAGGCCTTAGATGCATTAAGTAAGAAAGATGTGGCCGAAGTTAAGTCATACGGACGTCCGCCAATGAAAATTGAAAAAGTTATGGAAGCGGTTTTGATACTACTGGGCAAAGAGCCTACTTGGGAGAACGCAAAAAAAGTGCTCGGCGATGTTAACTTTTTGAATGATTTGAAGAATTTCGATCGTGATCATGTCACCGATAAGACCTTAAAAAGAATTGGTCTATATACCAAAAATCCAGAGTTAGAACCGGATAAAGTGGCGATAGTATCGGTGGCCTGCAAGTCACTTATGCAGTGGATTATGGCTATTGAAAATTACGCTAAAGTATATCGCATCGTGGCACCAAAGCAGGAGAAGTTGGACAATGCGATGCGTTCGCTGGCTGAGAAGCAGGCAATGTTGGCCGCGGCTATGAAGAAATTAGAAGAACTTAATGCCGCCATTGCCGAACTATATCGTCAATTAAACGAGAAGACAGAGCTACTCAATGAACTGCGTATAAAAGAGGAAAAGTTGAGGTAATTCATAATCCATATTAGTTAAAGACCTTTCAGTGCACCAAAACTAATCCACCTCTGTAAGAAATCTTCATAGACTTAGTGCCTTCAATATAGTGAAAATATAGAGATTTCCATTTAGTCGACTTAAATTTTTTAGGACTTTACTAGAACAAAAGCAGGATTTATATGCTCAAGTTTGAACTTGGATCTGAAGGGTCAAAGGTATATTTGCTCATCATTGATACAAGGTATAATAGATTTGTTCACCCAACGGTTATTTTGATCACTTTAAACTAATCGAGTTATATATGAAGATGAAATTCTACTCACGGAGAGAAATCCGGTGTCCGTCCGTCTGTGCAAGCTGTAACTTAAGTAAAAATTGAGATATCTTAATGAGACCTCGGACACATTTGTATTTCTCGGCACCATAAGATTGTTGGTATTGCAGATGGGCGTAATTGAACCCCTGCCACGCCCTCAAAGTACCATTAAGAGAAAACTTATAAAGTGCCATAACTAAGTACAAAATTACTATAAACAACTCTAGATTGGCAAGGCTATCATAACAAATTTTCAAAAAGTGGGCGTTGCCCGCCCTCTAATTGGTTTAATGTAAATATCTCCTAAAACACTTAAGCTACAAATATCAACTTCGCCCAAGAGAAATCCCTTAAGCACCTCTATACACACTGTAAAAAGGTTGAAATCGAAAGAGAAGCCCTTCTACTACCCACATAAGTACTGCTCATAATTAAATACGACAGAGACACAAAATTTTACACCAGAGACTGTAAGGGAGGGCTTTTTAAGAGCGGATGTAAAAATTGGAAGATGGGCGTGGCACCACCCATATCACAGAACCTGCTCGACCGATTTCAACCAAATTTGGTAGATGACATTCACCTCGAATTTTTATGCAAGAGTGAACAGTTAATTAGCGAAATCGGAAAAATATTTGCACAAATCCAACAAAAAACAGTCCAAACCCCTAGGACCCGAATATTTGAACCCCAATACCTGCAGTTGACTCTTTACGGTTCGATGTAAGATGTATAATTGAAATTCTAAGAATAATCTTTTCCTGGCAATGATATGTCTATGGGTCCAAAATGGGTTAAATCGGGACACATACCCACATACCTAATCCAATGACAGCTGATTGACGTTTTACACCTTAAGGTAATTCCTTTGCTTTGATTCCTGCACCCAAACTTAGCCCTTCCTTACTCGTTATGACAAACTTTTCTCTAGATAAACGATCCAAACCGCTTTTACTATGGCAACCGCTGTCGAATGGTCTAAAACTAAGTTATAAGATAAACAATTTTTTATGGAGAAGAATCAGGGATGCCTGACCGCCCAAACCAGTTATTATAAATTAACTATATCTTTAAACATAAATTATACTAATTGTATTCGCTTTAGAAAACAACTGGAACGTGCCATCATTTTGGTGGAATCTCTGTCTGGCGAGCGTGAACGTTGGATTGAGACTGTCGCCTTACTGGATATAGCATTCGAAAAGTTGCCTGGCGATTGCCTGCTATCGACTGCATTCACATCATACCTCGGCCCTTTCGATACCAAGTATCGCGAGATTCTCGTTGAGAACTGGGTCGGCTTGATTGTGTCAAATCAAATTCCCTGCACTGATGAAATGAAAATAACGCTTTTCCTCAGTGATGCCGTAACCATACGTGAGTGGAATATACAAGGCTTGCCTGCCGACGACTTTAGCACTGAAAATGGTGTCATTGTTATGGGTGGCCAACGGTGGCCGCTCATTATCGATCCCCAATCACAAGCTAATACTTGGATCAAAAACTATGAAGCCAATAATGATTTAAAAGTTATTGATTTCTCACAAACGGACTATCTGCGCTCTTTGGAGCGTGCAATGTCAGCCGGAAACCCGGTATTATTGCAAAATGTAGGCGAGGCTTTGGATCAGGCTATAAATCCGATACTGCGCAAAAGTTTCACCATGCAGAGCGGCCAGAAATTGATCAAATTCAATGATAAATATATAACTTATAATGATAACTTCAAACTGTATATAACCACCAAAATCACAAATCCACATTACCCACCGGAAATTTCGTCAAAAACGACGATAGTAAATTTCGCCGTGAAGCAAGATGGTTTGCAGGCACAACTCTTGGGCATCATCGTGCGTAAGGAAAAGCCGGCATTAGAAGAGCAAAAGGATGAATTAGTATTGACGATCGCACGCAACAAACGCACACTCATCGATTTGGACAATGAGATTTTGCGTCTGTTGAACGAAAGTCGTGGTTCACTGCTAGAGGATGACGAGCTATTCGCCACACTGCAAAAATCTCGTCAAACATCAGTGCTCGTAAAGGAGTCCTTGGCCACCGCTGAAGTTACGGAGATCGAAATCGACGCCGCGCGCCAAGAATACCAACCTGCGGCCGAACGCGCAGCCGTACTATTCTTTGTACTCATGGATATGTCCAAAATCGATCCGATGTATGAATTCTCACTGGCCGCTTACATCTTACTCTTCATACAGTCAATTGAACGTAGCCCAAAGCATCAGATCGTATACGAACGTATACAGAACATAAACGATTATCATACTTATTCGGTATATAAAAACACTTGCCGCGGCTTATTCGAAATACACAAATTACTCTTCTCCATACACATGACGGCGAAAATCTTGGAGTGTGCCGGCAAACTAGTGGAAGCGGAGTATGATTTTATACTCAAAGGCGGTATCGTGCTGGATAAGCAAAATCAAGCGCCTAATCCAAGTCCCAGTGAGTCACAAATTTCTACTGTCTGCTAGTTTAGCGTACGTATGATATGAATCTAATTTTCATTACAGACTGGATTAGTGAACAGGCTTGGGATAATATAACGGAGCTAGACAAAGTCGCAGGCTTTCACGGTATAATTGACTCGTTTGAACAAAATCCGAAATTATGGCAGAGTAAGTATTCAAACCCATAATCTTAATATTTAACGAAATTAATCACAATAACTTTAGTGTGGTATGCCACAACCACGCCCGAGAGCGAAGATCTTGTCGGCGAGTGGAACGACAAATTGACTGACTTCGAGAAAATATGTGTCGTTCGTTGCTTACGACCCGATCGCATCTCTTTCTGTCTCACCCAATTCATTATCAATACACTTGGACCGCGTTTTGTGGAACCGCCCGTTTTGGATTTGAAAGCTGCCTTCGACGAATCCATATCACAAACTCCGCTTATTTTTGTGCTTTCGCCTGGCGTGGATCCCACACAATCACTCATCACACTAGCCGAACAATGCAGAATGTCTCAACGCATGTTCTCACTCAGTTTGGGACAAGGACAGGCGCCAGTTGCTACGAAAATGATCATGGACGGTGTACGTGATGGCAACTGGGTGTTTTTGGCTAATTGCCATCTTTCTTTAAGTTGGATGCCCACATTGGACAAAATCATTGCCACCATGCAAACTATGAAACTACATAAACGCTTTCGTTTATGGTTAAGCTCAAGTCCACATCCCGAATTTCCGATCTCTATACTACAATCAAGTATAAAAATGACCACAGAACCACCGCGTGGCATAAAAGCGAACATGCGTCGTCTATATAATAATATAAACGAACAGAACTTCGAGACGGTTGATGAAACGGGCAAATATAAAAAGCTTTTATTCGCATTATGCTTCTTCCATACGGTCTTGCTGGAGCGAAAGAAGTTTTTGCAACTTGGTTGGAATGTTATATACAGTTTTAACGACTCCGATTTTGAAGTATCCGATGTGCTGTTGGCTTTGTATTTGAATGAGTATGAAGAAACACCTTGGGGCGCACTGAAGTATCTTATAGCTGGCATCAATTATGGCGGACATGTGACCGACGATTGGGATCGTCGTTTGCTCACAACATATATAAACCAGTTCTATTGTGACGCCGCTTTAACTACACACAAATTTCGGTAATTGAAATATCTAATTTAGTAATTTTTCATAGATATCAGATATATGATCATATTTACAGTCTCTCAACGCTCACAAATTATTTCATACCCGCTGATGGCGACCTGCAATCGTATATTGATCAGATACACCAATTTCCCAACTTTGACAAACCAGAAGCTTTCGGTCAACACCCCAATGCAGATATTGCCTCGCTGATCGGTGAGACGCGTCTGCTTTTTGAGACCCTCATGTCAATGCAAGTGCAGACCACCACTTCGGTAGGCGAAGGTATGGAAACGAAGGTTTTGCGTTTAGCCAAAGACATATTTGCCAGCACTCCAGACGAAATAAATTACGAGCAAACCGCAAAGTTGATCGGCATTAATCGTTCACCACTCGAAGTAGTGCTGCTGCAGGAAATAGAGCGTTACAACTTTCTGCTGAGCAGAATGAAAGTACATATGCGAGATTTGCAGCGTGGCATAAAAGGACTTGTCGTGATGAGCACCGAACTAGAAGATATTTATCAATCGGTTTATGAAGGTCGTGTACCAGCCGTGTGGCTAAAATGTATGTACCTCTACTATTAACTTTGTCTGCGTTTCTTCAGCTAATGATGCATCAACCTGTACAGCTTATCCATCTTTAAAACCACTGGCTGCGTGGTCACGCGATCTCATTCTACGCATCGAACATTTCTCACAGTGGGCTAAAACGCTCAAACAACCAATGTTATTTTGGTTGGCAGCGTATACTTTTCCCACCGGCTTTCTTACAGCAGTGCTGCAGACATCAGCACGCGCCACCCGCACGCCTATCGACGAGCTGTCATGGGACTTCTTTGTATTCATCGAGGATGATGCGGCCGCAGCGCGCATAGTGCGCGAAGGTGGAGGTGTCTATGTGCGCAATCTATTTTTGGAAGGTGCCGGTTGGTTGCGCAAGTTGCAATGTCTGCAGGATCCACAACCCATGGAGTTGATATCCCCAATGCCCGTCATACACTTTAAGCCAGTCGAGAATTTGAAGAAGAAAACTCGTGGTGTTTACCAGTGTCCAGCGTATTATTATCCAGAGCGTGCGGGTTCCTTCATTATCGCTGTGGACTTGAAATCCGGTAATGAAAAGGCCGACTACTGGATCAAACGTGGCACTGCTCTCTTACTTAGTCTTAGTGTGTAATCAACGCAAGGTCTGGCTCTACTGTTGCCCAATCCATTCGTTCTAATTAATTTGTTATTTTATATAATTTGTTGAACACCTTTAAGCTAATAAACGCAGATATTTTAAAAATATAAACGACATGTAAGCAAAACATTAGCGGCTTGCACGCGCCACACATGCCTGCACAAAGCGCCACGGTAATTAAGTAATTACTGATAATTGCGAATAATTATCGAGCACACGCATTGCAGCGTTACATTAACTGATTGGCTTAAATGCTATGTTGACTTCGTGGCTCTCACTAAATAGCAGTTATACACACAGTGACGCGAAGTTGCAGCGAAATATTTTGGATATTTTTTATAAATTCGGTACAAGGATGGTAAAATAATATAAAATTGATCACGTGTTCATAAAAATAAATGTTTAACGGTATTTAAACTTAAGCACATCTCAACCAGTTAGCTACAAATTATGCTTTAACATATTTTATATAAATATAGCGTCTACCGATAGGGATGACGTGATTTTGATAGTTCGTAGAGACCATGTTTATTAACGGATTTGTGTCAAATTTTGTCAACGGCTCCAGTAAGGTTTGCCATTTCATCATCTCACGTTTGGCTTTTTGGCGCAATGCCTGGAAATTCATTCACGTTAACGTTCACGGTTGAGGTCCATTTCTGGGGCCAAATTCTTTATCTCGATTCGAAAATGCATTCTATTCGAAATTCGAATCTAAAAATTGTTCGAAAGTTGTATCGCCGTGTGCTAGAATAAACACTTACATTTTTAACTTTCTACAACTCAAACGATAATGAATATTTTATTCGAACAAATTTTTTTTCGAATGGACTTACAGTATAGGACCCTAACTTGATGGCCTCATTAACAAACAAATTTAAGGCCACTGAGTCAAATCCTCGTGTGGTTTAGAAAACGTAATTGCATCCAAAAAATTAACCGTTTGGTACGAATTATGACGGGATCATCAGCCGTTCTTTCTTTCGAAATGACAGAAAGAAAATTCCGTTGCTATCACAATGTCGACCCGTTCGATCTCTATTTCCAACAAGACACATTGTGCAAAATTTGGCGACTCCTTAATTTCAAAAAATTGCCTATTCAAATGGCAGCCAAGTTCATGCGATTTAATGCCTTTAGATTATATGCCCGGGGCTTTGTTAAATTAAAAGTTTAGGCCAATCAACAAGCAACGCTGGAGCGTATCATACCCGAAATGCTGCAACGGGACTTCGAAAAATGGCGTAAAGGGGTGGAGATATGCAACCGGAGCTATGGAGAAAGTTTGGCCCACATTTTCTTCAAATCGTAAATCGCATAAAACATAAAAAATGGAACTCATTTTGACCAAATTGTTCCGACACCAGCGACGCTGAAAATATTAAATCCAAAGATGTATGAAATCTTTTCAGAATAGAGCGAAATTCGAACATTAAATTATCAAATATATGCCTATATATATAGTGAGATATCGGTGACACCCAAGTAACCTAATTGTAGTTCTTCTCGTTCTACGTTATTTTCCGTTTCCTCGTTTGAGCATTTCAACTGATAACTGGCGAAAGACCCGCGTGATGTACATATTACTCCAAGGCCTGAATTGAAGCGGGATTGTCCTCATAGACTTTAGATTTTACATATTCCCATAGGAAAAAGTCTAACGATATGATATTACACGATCTTGATGACAATCGGCCGGCCCAAAACTATGCTCACCGAAGTGCTCTCTCAATAAATCCATTGATTGATGCGTTTTGTGGGAAGTGGTACCGTCTTGTTGAAACCAAATGTCGCCGAGATCACGAGTTTCAATTTCAGGCATCAAATAGTCGGTTATCATGGCGGGATAACGGTCACTATTGACGGTTACGTTCTTACCGGAACATTTTTGAAAAAATATGGACCGTTGATTCCACCGGTGCACAAACGCAACAAACCATTGTTTTTTCTCGATGAAATAGTAGCTCTTGAATCTCGTCAGAATGCTCTTTGTACCAAATGCGGCAATTATGATTTGATCGTTATTAGATTGAAATACATCGAACAAACTTGGTAGAAGAAAGGGTATATGTTGGGTATGCAAAGTCATACAAGTATATGTATGTACATACATATCCATACATAAGCGCAGTCAAAAATGATATTAAGCCCAATTTTAAAGGAATGCATGCGGTGTTTTTAACTGCATGTTTTTATCGATACCATTTATGTAATTGTTTTCAGGTTGGCATAATTTATTTAATTCATCGCATTTTTTTCTCACTTCAACAGACAGTTACTGCAATACATACTCACACTGAGCCAAAATAGACGAATCGAATGGTCGAAAACACAAAACGACAAACGGCAGGTACAATTAATGACTCCGAACGCATACGATTGAACCAAATATGGTGCATATACTATAATATATGAATGGAACCGTCTGACTGGCGAGTATTCGTGCGCAAACCCCGTAATTATCCTTCGATGCCAAATCGAAAGACATAAAATTTATTATTACGAATTAATAAATTTCTTATACAATATATTGCATTGCCACTGTTGCAACAAAATTTCTTTCGATACACACAACATACACACATTATACAAATGTATCTTTCGTGGATGTGCCTGTTTCTATCTTTTCACTTCTCATGCTTCTTTTCCTTTCGGTTAGGTCGCTTGTTTGTGCTGCTCCTTCCTACGAATAACTCGCAATATGCAGGCATATAAATATGTATGTATGTACATAGATATACCCATTGCCATGGAACGAAATCCTTGAGAAGAAATTTTTTATATTGCCATTGATATGGGTTTATATGTACGTATGTATATATTTAGTCGCAGCACAACAATTTCGCATAAATTTGTTGCAGCTTTGCAACTTTTCACGATAACATCTCGCTGGCATTATTATTATTATTATTTATTTGCAAGTTATTTACCCGTTTGCTGCAGGAAATACTACTAGTAATGGCACCAGCGCGCTCCACAGTGGCACGTTTGGCAGCATGGATGCCGCAATCAGTGTTACCACAAGTTTTTTAGTAGAACCATAACAAATTTATTTTTATATTTTGAAAAAGTTTGCTTTTTACGCTAAAAAGTTTCGGATCTCAAAATCAATATACAATATTACTTATAAGATAGAAAAAGTTTATGTCTTTCAATACTACCGGAAGACAGATGTTATCCAATTAGAGCACTTATAAAAGTTGAAGTTTAAGGATTTCTACTTGTCGAACCCCTCACCCTTTTGCTACTTCTTGAGCTGGATGCAATAAAATTAAAAAAAAAAAATGTGTTTCTTCTATTTTAGAGTCAATGAACCAACATTACCAAGTATTAATCTGAATTATTGTTTTCCAAAAAAAGTTTTCCTCCTTCCTCCGGGTGCACCTGCAACAAAGTCTTTCGTGGATTTTGATCGCGGCTTTATACATAGTTTTTGTCTTCAACTCCACCATGTTGAGTTTTGCCTTGAGCCTAGTTTTTATTGCCGGACAAACGCCTTTGACATCCCGCAGAAAGCGTAGCAAAGCTTCTTCAAAGTTCCAAGTCCTCATGAACCGTGGAGCCTCTGCGTTGTAAAGCGGGTATGTCAGTAGCACTAAATCTGCTGTAAGCTGCTCCCTTCACAGCAGAGGTATGGCCAAGGGCGACACAGCAAGTCGACTCACTTCGCCGGTAGTAGCAGCTACTTCAAGTAACGACATTTGGGCTGATATCCCAGACTGCTTTTCTCATCGTTTACCTCCATGTTTAATCTTATTTTCAGGGAACCACAGGTTCCACATTATTCATTACACATAAACAAAGCAAAGTTACCAAGAAGCGAAGGGTGGATATATGCCCCTTCTTTAGCTAGACGCTGCCTGTCCCCATCACTAAGATCTGCTCTAGGAACTACGCAGTTTCTAAACCGTGGAGGGCAATAATGGAGCTATTCATTTGAGCCCAGGTACGGATGCTTTGTACTATCATTAGTAACTATAAGCTAACTTCCCAACTATCCCCGAGAAAATCTGGAATTGTACCCATTTTCATCACATTCAAATATTGATTACTATTTACTTCATTACTTTACTTATCATTAAAATATTCCCTCCAAAAAAAAGTAATAAAAGTCATAAGAAAATCAAAATGGCAACACTGTTCGCTATGAAGAATGAGCGTTGAATGTGCATGGTATCGCATATTTCAAATGTTTATTATTGTTGCTGTGATTGTGGTTGTTGTTCTATGCTGTCTACAACAGCGATTAATGTCTGCCATCCTGAAGGTGGAAGATTAAGTTATAGGGTTTTAATATGCCTCGCCACCGCTTAGTCGCTGACTGCTATGAGTCACTGATAAGATTGGATTAGTCAGCACTAAATTGCGCTCTTGTCATGCATTTTTTAGTTACTTATAGTTGGTTTGGTGGGAAAGGATTACAATTTCTGCCATTTTATGCATTTCCTAATACGTGTGTGTATAAATGTATGTATATCCTGACAAGGCATTTCTGACAGAAATATGTAAGTGTGGTAGAGAAATAAACGATAATTAAGTTTCCGTAAGCAGTTTAAAAGTTATGAATGACTTCAATTAGTAAATTTAAGTACAGACTAAAACTTACTTTTATTAATGCAATATTAATTATTATTGTGGTGTGCGAAAGAAGGTTTAGGCTTAATATAAATTTTTACCCCTATTATGGTTTTCAACTCCACTTACGTGAAGTGAGATAAAACCAACTATTTTCAGTCGAAGTTTTATTGGTGTTGCCGAACTATAAGCTAAAGATTTAAGAGTTAATTAAGCCGCTGAACAATTTTTAACAAAAAATCAAAATAATTCAATTCACTTATTGCTCACGAACGGACGAAAAGGTATTAAAGTGGTCATTAATTTTATTTTACTTTCTAACTGCGCCAACTACCGTGGGATAAGCCCTTTGAATATTCTATCGAGAGTATTGTGTAAAAATGAAAGCCCATTATCAACGAATTGATTGGACGTTATCAGTGTGGCTTTAGGCCTGGAAAATCAACAACTGAGGTTTCAGACGAGGTTTCAGACAAGTCGACTCCATATCGTGCAGTTTCTTCAATCTACTGCTGGAGAAAATATTCTAGCTGCAGAGCTGAATCGGCATAATATTTTATAAGAGTGTACAGCTGCTTACGTACGCCAATGATATTGATAAGATCGGCTTCAACAACCGCGCAGTTAGTTCTGCTTTCTCCAGACTGGATAAAGAAGTGAAGCAAATGGGTCTGGTAGTGAACAAGGGCAAGAAGAAATGTCTCCTGTCATCGAAAAAATAGTTGTCGCATACGCGACATGTCTTCCACGTCACTGCTGACAGTCATAATTCCGAAGTTGTAAATATTTTAATCAAACTTGAAACCAGTATTAGCATAATAACCCCTGCCAACAAGTGCTACTTCGGACTGCGGAGTAAAGTCCTCTCTCGACGAACAAAAACCAAACTCTACAAGTCACTCGTTATCCCCGTCCTGCTATATGGTGTAGAGGCATGGTCGTTTTTCGAGAGAAAGGTTCTGCGGAAGATTTATGGTCCTTTGCGCATTGGCAAGGGCGAATATCGCTGTACGAGCTGTACGAGATATACGACGACATTGACAAAGTTCACCGAATTAAGAGACAGCGGCTACCCTGGCTAGGTCATGTGGTCCGAAGGGATGAAAACAATCCAGTTCTGAGAGTATATGACGCAGGATCCGCTGGGGCAAGCAGAGGAAGAGCAGGACCTCCAATTCGTTGGAGAGATCAGGAGGAGAAGAAAGGTTGAACTTGGTGACTCGAATTGGCGCTAACTGACTGCTAACTTGGCTATAACCGCATAGGCGGTGTTTACGCCAAAGAACATCCGTTCGAAGATGAGTTAAAGTGAGAAGATGAACGAACTCTTCCCAGGGTTGTGTGCTCGGCTTGCGACCCGCCACCTAACAAACGCCCCAAAATAAAAGTAACATTTGACTTATATTTAAAAGTGGAAAAGGGATTTATGAAGAACACAAATAAAATACGAGAACGATCCGATTAATATTTAGCATACAAAAGAAAAACAGAAATTATGGTAAAATTTCGTTTTATATCCCAACATAAATCTCCTTTAGCTCAATACAATTGGCACATCGTTGCTCTGACATCTTTAACTCCACCGAAATATAGACTTTTTGGAAGTCTTTCAAAAGTGCTTGTTTGACTCAAATCTAAAGCATCGATTAATACGTTAGCAGCAGTGAGTAACATCATTCAAGTCCCAGAAAACTGTAAACATCTCACCCTATGTTTTTTTCGAAGCAGGTTCACAGAATAAATCCACTATTTCGACCGTAGATTGGTTTATATTATGTAGCAGTGGTTTTATGTTATAGTATCGCTTCAGATTGCGATAAAACAAAGTGAGCAAAAAAAGTCCCTTCGTGTCTAGATGTCCAAACGAAACTACAATATCCGATCTGCTGAAATTTAACGACAAAGACAAACAACACGACAGCGGTTACCACCTTCATAAAGCAATTATACCCCAAAAACCAATAGAGACATCACATTAGAACCCGTTTGCAGCGTCTATATGTTAGACAGAAAAGGTTTACTGATTAAAATAGAATATTGCTTACTTTTTTATAAAATTCGATCAAAATATTCAGTAAATATTTATGATATTACCACCCATTGATTTACCACCCACCAAAAAGCCAAACGCACAATCATCATTAAAATCTCCAATAAAATTAACAAAATTTCACAAGCCAATCCAAGCAATTGGTCAAACGTTGTGTATTGTTGACGGGCCGCGAAGCATCAACAAAATGGCTCAGCAATTTCATCACGGCATTAACGCAAAAAAGGCGTGGCACATGGCGACAACAAACGACAACGGTGACGACGACGAAACTATGATGACATTTGTGTTGCTGGCACAGCGATACAAGTAACCACTTACGCAGTGACGGCAATATGCGGGTGCTGCCACCCAAACGGATGTATTATAGTTACGCATATACATATACATATGTGTGGAGTAATGGTGGTCTGAAGATAGAAACGGCTATGTAAAACCGTTGGAGTATCAACAAGAAAGTCCTACAACTTCAGGCAATGAATTGTGCGTGCGCCACCACGAAGCTATCAGCCATATGCCACATATTTGACGTTGGCAGTGTTTGCTTACGTTGCCTGCAAATTCTCACTACCACTTGCGTAAGGTACTTGCTGTCGAGGTGATTATTGTTAGTTGTTGTTTTGGTTTCTCTTGTTTTGATTGTTGTACTGCTGTCAAGTTTTATTGCGCTGTCAGCGAAGCGACGCAACAACATCACTTTAACGGCTGCGTACTCGCTTCTATTATATACCCACATACTTGTGTACATATGAAGGAGAATGCAAGGGAGTACAAACATCATAAAAAGAGCTTATCCATTTTTTACAACGAACCGAAGAAGGGATTGTCACTAGGACACACATTTGATATGCTAATTTACAGAGGTAATAAAAATGTCACGAGAATTTATTTTTTGACAATTTGCAAAAATATTACTTCCCAAATGAAATTGCGTACAGTTAAGCATGGAGTAGAGTGTTTTGAGTTAGACATTTTAATGAAGTATAAATAGTAAGATATAGTGGACTCATATTGTTTTTTATATCTATATACATATGTAGCTCTCTATACTTCCGTAATATAAACCTCAAAACCACATTTTTTTACAAAACAAGAAAAATTTTAACTTCTGCACGAAGTAATAATATCCCTTACCGATATCTCAAAAACTGAGGGATTAGTTTCGGTAGACGGACAAGACGGACAAGGCTAAATCGACGCAGATTATCACGCTGGTCATTTACAGGGTCCGGCACTCGAAGTGTAACCAACATGACAAACAAACATTTCGGTCGCAAATCATGGAACTTTCAGCAAGACTCAGCACCGTCTTACAAAACGCGAGTGAACCAAGAAACAGCGTTCCGAACTTCATTACGACCACACAATGGCTCTCGAATCCAATGGATTATTCTCTTTGGTTCATTTTGGCAAGTTCCAAGAAAAAAATACACCAGTTTCGAGATGCTGAAGAAAGCCATTGTCCGTGAGTGGGCCAATATACCGCCAAGTCACATTCGGGCAGCTTGCGATTCGTTTTTTGACCGTCTCAAGGCCATAGTTAGGGCAAACGGTGGTCATATCGAGCAAAAGTGAATTGGTCCTAAATTTATGATTATTTTCACACATTTCGTACCTTAAAATAAATAAAAATAATTTTCCAAACTGAATTTATGGCTTTTTTAATTGGTTACACTTCGAGTGCCAGACCCTGTATGTAACAACACACATATTCAAGCTAAGAATTCAAATAAAATAGTAAGACATTGTTCATTAATTTAAAACTCTTAATGAGTCTACGTCATCCCCCTCAAATACACTTGTTCCAACGTTTTTTCCAATATTCAAGATTTGTCGGCCCATAACTTTGACCTCTTTTTGAGAACAGCTTCGAACAAATGACGCATAACATTCAAATAGTTTTCCTTTTTGACAGTTTGGCTGATCCAAAGGTGTTTGGAGTGCACCACACCTGGATAACCGAAAAAAGCTCACCTTTGCCACGATATTCAGCCGATTAATCGCCAGTAATAATGCGTTTCATGGCATCCTGGTAGTCAGAAAGCATTATTTCACAGATGTTAACGCGACGCTATTTTTCTAAAAAGTTTAGTGGTCCAAATAATCTTTCAAAATGGTTTTCACTAATCCTTTGGATATCTAACGATACCAATAAGATCTCTGACTGTTAATTGTCGATTCTCAAGCACCAATTCCTTTATTTCATAAACGTGTTAATCATCAGGCGATGTTGATGGCCGTTCTGGACGTGGTTCGTCGTTTGTACCAATCAAAAACACTTATTCACGTAAAAAAATTATCATCGAAGGCCTCTTCCAACATTCAGAACACTTCGGCTCAAGAATTTGATTCCGCACACAAAATTGAATGGAACTTCTTTGTTCTCTCTTACTATTTTTTGCTCGCGGTATTATAGTACGATAACTGATGTAGAAAATATGTATACAGATGTAGACTCCTAAGGCTGGCGATGTCATTATGAAAGATTATCAAGTGCCCTTCCCTTACTTGGTAACAAAAAATCAACCATTCTGAGGGTTATATGGTATATATTTCACAAGGAGTTGACACAGACGCTTCAGATTCTGAAAAAAACTAAGTTCTTTGGTATTTGGACTGATCTTCACAAGATAGTCAGTTATTTGGAACGTCCGACAAATAATTCACTAATTCATATAAAATACATAGCTCTCAGGTACTTTCAAATAGTCATCAGGTCCATCCGAACTGTATGTATATTTTCGAAAGCTAGACAAACAGTAGGAATAAAAATTCAAAGAGAATGTGTTTATAAGCATTCCATTAATAGACTACCAGATAGTATTCTATTGATAGAAGAGATAAAAACTTGTATACTCTGACAGTATCACGAAACTTGTAACACCCATAAGAAAACATCGGAGACTCTATAAAATTTATACATGTACATAAGTGATCTTCATGATCTGAGCAACGGATACAATTCCCGAATTGTTCAGGTCAGACTACTATAGCATATAGCTGTCGTATAAACTAACCGATCAAAACCAATTTAAAGTCTTTTTTATGCTTTAAGAAATGCATCAATATTTTAAAAATTATTTTCTTTTGCTGAAATCATTTATTTCCTACCAAATTATCATTGAGACCGCTAAAAAAATGGATTATACGCACAGAATCGTATAAACTATGAGTATATATACTATCTCAGAAAGTCAACCTGGACCATATGTACCGCTTACGAAATAAATAATAATTTTAACTGGTATACTAAGTAAATGACAATAAATATTTTGTACCATAAATTAAGAAAATTTGGTAGTTTAGCCTTACAAATGTCAAAAATTACAGTAAAAGACTATAGACTCTCCAATACAAGATATAAATTGTAGTAGTTATATAACTACGCCTAAAAAAATAAGATTGCTAACAAATTGCGGAACTTAACGAACGGTCACTCAACGCCTTGACGAACATAAAAACGTCAAATAGTTTAATTATAGTATTACATAGTCTCTGTAGACAAATGCTAATTTTGTTAAGTAACAGATAAATATAGTAAGTAGTATGTGTGTCAAATTAGCACATAAGTTATTACTGTTTATTTTAAACCGCATATGTTAACACCCAAAGACAGTTTAGAAAAACACCTATTTATTATATAAGCCCCTTGTCAAAATCATTACGACTGTCAATTTGATGGTTTGCTAATAACACTTTAAATAACAAAAAGTTCCAAACGCGAAACACAACTTTGTGCGAGAATTTAAATATAGTCCCAGTATATTTGAAAAATGACTTCACAGCTGGACATTCGACCACGCCACGCCGCATGGCTATGATTTAAATCAACGCCTCCTCCTGACGTGTTGAAAGATTGACAATGTTAATTGCCGGTTGCTAATTTAATAAGGCAAATTTTTTAATACCGAACTTCCACTTATGGGCTTAAAACCAGTTCGATTTTAACGTGACACTTAAATGACATATGATGTCGCTTAGCAATATCATTGTTACGGCGATTTTTAACATCTATATAAATAATGAACCTACGTATATTTAAATTAGAAAACAAAAAAAAATATATTTATATAGATTGTTTTTTCAGAATACCGTTTGTCTTTCATACGTACATGTACTTTGACAAATTTCAATACAAATCACACATCAACATGCACAAATTATTGCTTGTTGTGATTTGTTTGAAGGCTTTATTGGTCCAAACATTTTAAAATCTGCTAATGGAGCTAATACGAGTATTGTATCCAATAAAGAGGATTACGGGCAAATAATTCGTGACTTTTTGTTTACTCATGATAATATCAATCCTCGAAAAACTGAATAATGATAGAAATGACTTTTTTGAGATAACTTCAAAGCAACACTGGATCGGCTGAACCGTTGTCATAAGTCACAATGGTCATATAATTATAATATGCTCAAATAATAGCAATTGCCCGCCTGAAAAACAACAAAGCGGCAGGGGCCGTGGGATTGCCGGCCGAGCTATTCAAACACGGCGGCGAAGAGCTGATAAGGTGCATTCATCAGCTTCTTTGCAAAATATGGTCGGACGAAAGTATGCCCAACGATTGGAATTTAAGTGTGCTATGCCCAATCCATAAAAAGGAGACCCCACAATCTGCGCCAACTACCGTGGGATTAGCCCCCTCAACATCGCATATAAGGTTCTGTCGAGCGAATTGTGTGAAAGTTAAAGCCCACCGTCAACAAACTGGACTGGACCTTATCAGTGTGGCTTTAGACCTGGTAAATCAACAACCGACCAGATATTCACAATGCGCCCAAATCAAGACCCGTGAAAGGAGAATCGACACACACCACCTCTTCGTCGATTTCACCAAGCTGCTTTCGACAGCACGAAAAGGAGCTGCCTTATGCTTATATCTGAATTTGGTAGCACCGCAAAACTAATACGGTTGTGTAAACCGACGTTGTGCAATACCAAAAGTTCCGTCATGATCGAGAAGGACCTCTCCGAGCCATTCGATACCAAACGAGGTTTCAGACATAGCGTTTCCCTTTCGTGTGACTTTTTAAACCTACTTCTGGAGAAAATAATTCGAGCTGCAGAACTAAACAAAGGAGGTACCGTCTTCTATAAGAGTGTACAACTGCCGGCGTATGCCGATGATATTGATATCATCGGCCTCAACACCCGCGCCGTTAGTTCTGCTTTCTCCAGACTGGACAAGGAAGCAAAAGAAATGGGTCTGGCAGTGAACGAGGGCAAGACGAAATATCTCCTGTCATCAAACAAACAGTCGTCGCAATCGCGACTTGGCACTCACGTCACTGTTGACAGGCATATCTTTGAAGTTGTAGATAATTTCGTCTATCTTGGAACCAGCGTAAACACCACCAACAATGCAGCCTAGAAATCCAACGCAGGATAACTCTTGCCAACAGGTGCTACTTCGGACTGAGTACGCAATTGAGAAGCAAAGTCCTCTCTCGACAGACAAAAACCAAACTCTATAAGTCTCTCATAATTCCCGTCCTGCTATATGGTGCAGAGGCTTGGACGATGACAACAGCGGATGAGTCGACGTTGCGAGTTTTCGAGAGAAAAATTCTGCGAAAGATTTATGGTCCTTTGCGCGTTGGCCACGGCGAATATCGCATTCGATGGAACGATGAGCTGTACGAGATATACGACGACATTGACATAGTTCAGCGAATTAAAAGACAGCGGCTACGCTGGCTAGGTCATGTTGTCCGAATGGACGAAAACACTCCAGCTCTGAAAGTATTCGACGCAGTACGCGCCGGGGGAAGCAGAGGAAGAGGAAGACCTCCACTCCGTTGGAAGGACCAAGTGGAGAAGGACCTGGCTTCGCTTGGAATATCCAATTGGCGCCACGTAGCGAAAAGAAGAAACGACTGGCGCGCGGTTGTTAACTCGGCTATAATCGCGTAAGCGGTGTCTAAGCCAATTAAGAAGAAGAAGATGTTCATATAATCAGGAGATTTCTGTTTCTTCTACGAATAATTAATTATTATTTTAATATTTTTTTCAATACTAAGGGATAATCTCAGTGTAACCCTCGGAAAAATCAATGATTTTCGTTATTTTTTTTGAATAATTTCAAAAAGATTATTAAATAGGGCAAAATCGTATCAAGTATAAATGAAAAAATATTTTTTTTAATAAATTTTATGAATATAACTCACACACTGACCGACATAAAGTATACATAGCTGAGTTGAGGGTTCAATTTCAAGGAGTTGAGGTAATCACCTCTGCATCCATTATGTGAACAATGTCGGTCAGTGAGTGAATTATATTCATAAAATTGTTTAGAAACCAATTTTCAATTATTCTGAGTAAGTCAAACGTTAATGTAATCAGTCCAGACCTTCTCCCAGCCCCAATGTGCCCGATATAATAATTGTGACTTTCCACCTAACTCTAAGCCCTTTATGTTGGTCAATAAGTGTAATATTTAAATAAAATTAATTAGACACGTTTTAATTATTTCATGCGTCTATAATATATTAATTAAATATAAATTTTGACAAAACAGGTCCCGGAAATTGTAAATAAAGTTTTAAAGTGCTCGACAACTCTCGGGAGTTCGTTCGAATGATTTTGGTGGATACATGTTTTGCATATGAAACGTGTTCTTGCACGACTCGTCCCTATAAAGCCAATTTTTTTTTTCAAAAAAAGTACCGTAAACAGGTTTCTTAGAACAAGTTTCATCGTCCGAATTCCGAACCCACATTCATGGAGAGCATTATAACTACCGCTGAGACATGGGTATATGAGTTTTACATGCAAACAAATCTGCAATCATCGGAATATGGGGGAAAGGCCGAAACAAAAAAAAAAACACGCCAAAGCCGTTCGAAAATCAAGGTGATGCTCATTATTTTTTTTCAATATTCGTGGTTTGGTGCATCATGCTTTTGTCCCAGAGGGACAATTTTCGTAAACGGTCGGAATTGTACAAGAACAATTCATGGATTTTACACGATGATAAAACATCATCGCATCGAGCCACGATTGTGACCGAATTTAAAGCCAAAAACCCAATGAATACCAACGATCAACCACCATATTCTCCAGATTTGCTTCCATGTGATTTTTTCTTGTTCCCGAAGTTGAAATTACCACTCCCAGTAACCCGTTTTCAGTCGATCGAAGAGATATAACAAAATTCGCTGAAGTAGCTGGAGGCCATCCCAAAAAATGCTTATGAAAAGTGTTTCGAGGACTGAGAAAATCCTTGGCTTAAGGGTACTACAGCTGGTGGGGATTACTTTGAAGGCGACAAAATAAATGTTGATGAATAACGAAAATTAATTGAGTCTATGACTTATAATATCAATTAATATGATACTAAATATGATTGTAACTCATTCACAGTTTTGAAAAATGGCGAATATTTATTAAAATAATTTCTCTAGCTTTGGGCGGCCCGAATTTACCCTTACTTAATTGTTACTAAGTCACACTTTAGCTTACCGTTGGGCTTCTAACATACTACATATATGTCATACTTGTTCTAATAATATCTATCTAAAAGCAGCCTACTCTTTTCTAACAGTAGAACAGATATAATTGTCAGGTACAACTTCGCGTTCTCTTCTAATTTATACTCTTAGATATATTATAAGTTCTCAATTCCCTTTAAAGGTAACAGCTAATTGATGAATTTTATTCAGAGCATATAAAGAATCATCAGGAATCATAAGGGTTCCTATAAACAGAAGCTGATCATTAAAAATTTCCTACTTTGTTTGATGTGTTTAAAACCTATTTTTACTTTTACAAAAAAAAACTTTTTTTATGGCGAATTTCATCAATTACACACCATGTTTGCTCACTATTGCAGTTAGGTGCAACAGCAGCCTTTACAACGCCCCGCTCCACATGCACTTGTCGGCGGAACCTTTGCGTATTCATTTATCACTTTTGTCGGCAGTTTTGAGCATCTTACGGCAATCGACCTACAATTGCACTCTTTTTTGCACTTATATGTTCACATGTACTCTTAAATGTGTGCAATTTGACAAATTGTACATTTTGTTGGACAGTAATTTGCCTGTTGCAACTGGTGTGTGCACACACATACATACGTGCCATTATGTTGCACTGCTGGAATTCTCAATTATTGCCAACAAAAAGTTGCCAATTTCAGCCTACCCGCCGGCCGACTAACTGACTGACCAGACAACTCCTGTTTCCTTTTCTAATGAAATTAATTGAAGCAGCAAACAAAAGGCGTCTCTAATTCGGAAATTCTAATCGATCTAACTTGTCACATTATATTTGTTTGTATTGTTATGCTCAGCCTGACACCGCTGCTCTAGTTTACTACACGTGTAACTACTTGTCTTCCTTTCACTCCATCCATTAGTGTAAACTTATGAGAGTCTAACAGTATTTTATTCACAATTAACTAGAATGAAGAATCTGCATTGCCTCCGAAATGTACTATGAAACTGTAATATAATATATTATATACATATGTACATCTGTATGCAGAAACCGAAAGGAGAGCTGCGATGAATAACACAGCTCTACAAAACAAAAAAAAATATTGATCTCGATATCGTAGCAAATTTCGATGGTTTCAAGTCTTCGATTAGGAACTTTTTCATGCATATGCACATCGTGTGATCCCCTTTCTTAAGCTCTTTATAGAATATATGCGAAAAATTATGAAAAAGGTTTTAATGTTTAATATAAATTAAACGTGGAGATATCTAAACCTACAGTCTGCTAAATATTCAGTTTGTACCTTTGTGTTTCAAAAGTAGTTTGCCTGTCTCAGAAGTAGTGATGCCGCGAAATTCTCAGAAAACGGTACAGTCTATCATTGGAAATAAAAAGGAGGGTGAAACAATTAGGCCGAAGTTATTTTCTCGACATGAATTCAGTGATTTAAGGGGCTATACCAGTGTGACGCATAAAAAATTAGGCGACTTTCGTGATTTTTTTAAGAGAAAGTACCCACCCGATAGAATATTTCGAACTTCTTTGAACGAAATAAGGTGTATTTTCAGCTTTATTTAAAGTTTTTTTTACACAAAAGTTGAAAAATAACGGAGTTATGGGCTGTCTTCGGGGAGTCTTCCTATACAATGAACTGCGAACTTTGAAAAATATCGAAAATTAACAAAATGGCATAATTTTGAAATAAAAACGTTTTTTTAGGAAAAAATTGTCGTTTTTTTAATGCGAAGTTGACAATTTTCAATCAATCAAAGAGATCGTAGTCTATTGTATAGTAAATATATTCAAAAATACTCAATTTTAATTTGGAGTCGATCGGTAAATTTTTCGGTGAGTTATGATGTCAGCAATTTTGAAAAATGTCGTTTGAACACTGCCATCCAAAAACTATTCAATATACGACCTTCCCGATTTATGGAAATATGTATAAGCTATCTAAAAAGAAAAAATTTTTTTTTTTTGTTTTAATGTCACACTGCCCCTTAATACGTGATCAATTTAGAAATGACGTCGTTGGATATCGTTGTATGGTACTCTAGTGGCATGTTGCTCCAGAGTGTAATACAGGGTTTGTCCGAAAAGTAATAGGACTGAGTCGATTAAAAAATTTATAGAACCAATCGTTACAATTCTTTAAAAACTTTCAAAATAGGGTCCTTCTGCGTCGATGCAGCGCTGCCGGCGCGGTTTGCAAGCATTGAAGGCGCCACGGAAGGCATTCTCCAGAATAGACTTGAGAGCCGAAGTGCATGCTGCTTAGATACTCTCTGTCGTCTCAAAATGCTTACCTTTCATCGGTCTTTTATGGCAAGGGAAGAAGAAAAAAATTTAGTACTTGATATTCTTCTTACATTCCAGTCTGAAAATGGTCGAAATTGGCCCACAATCACGCCTACTTGCAATACAAATTACATCTGATTCTTTCATTTTTCAGTGTAGAAATCAAGAGGAAATTAACATAACGGGATAGACCTTTTCACGAATGATGTCTTGATCAAACCTTGTTCAAATCGATCCAAAGCTGTTCAAACTACTAGGTACCGAATGTTGGAACTCCAGTACCAATAGTTACAACAAATATGGGGTCATGTGTGTGAGATATATGATTGAAATTCACTGATAATCCTTTCCTAACAATGGTGAATAGTGGATTTTGTTCAGTCGTTCAGCCATTCGCGAAAATGATAAAATGCCTTATATTGATTGAAGCTTTAGGGAGACAGTTTTTGAGAGATGAATACATGGTAAATTCAGAATTTGATTAAAGAATCCGGAGTATGTAATTCAATTTTCAAAAACTTCTGAGAGTCCAGCAAAATTTGGAAATTTTTTTTTGTCTCAAAGAGCTTCTTTTCAAAAACACATCAGTTGATGTATGTAGATAAGTTTGAGAAGTGTGACTTATGTTGGCAAGGCTAACTTTTCTAAACTTCCTTCAAGTAGTCAGTGTTGACCCAAGCCTTAGCCTTAAGCCCTGTATTGTCATGTTAGAGTAGAAACGTTGGTTTCCATAACCGTGACCAGGGTCACTGCCCAAACTAACCCAAATACAGGCATGTCAGTTTGGAACGGATTCGAAAATTCTAAAGAATAAGAGAAGTGATGCAATATCATATAATATATACAAAGCATTGTGTTGGGATCGATTGTGAATCAATTCCGCCTACTAAGAAATTTTCTGCAGTAGTTTAAAACTAACCCAATTTATTGCAGAGAAATAAGCACATATGTACTTATCTGAAGATGCACCAAAAATCATTGTACATAAATAGTTAGTACAGATACATGTCTACACATATTGCGTACTGTATTCAGTACATGCTCTAGGCAGAATCTAGTCAAAGATACGTATAAATGTTGCCTTTTTTGACACCTGTTTGCTTTAATCGTCTACATCCTTACGTCCGCCTCATGTCTGCCATGCCTACAGTAGAGTTCATTCATCATTCAGTATACAACGAACGACTAGAAACACAAAATATCTAAAGAAATAGTTGGCTTCACCTTTTTCCAATTCATTAGTAGTTGTCGGCGATTTTTCTTTGCTCTGCTCTGCTCTACTTTACCTGATATTCAGCACAATTTATTATTCTTTGAACATTTGCAGGCCTTTCATTTTTATTTTACATCGCTAACCTATAATTAGATGTCTGTAAGTTTGAACATTGAAAAAATATTAAATTATTCACAAAATGTATTTATTTTTTTCAATCGTTAAAAGAAAGGCATATGTACTACTTGTAAGAGTATTTACATACTTGTATATATATCTAGTAAGAGTTACAAAATGCTGCTTACATCCTGGCAGATGTTTGACCCAACTTCTGCTCCAATTTGTGGAGTGTGTCATAAATTGAAAACTGCAAGTATTGAAATGAAACTGAAATGTCGACGAAAAGCGATGTATACATTTGTACTAGAGAATTTATAACGGGTGAATCTTTTTTTGAGGTTAAAACAGGAATTTTCATGCATTAGCCCTTTTTTGAGTGGCTTAATTCCTCAAGTGGTATTTTCCCTTCAGAGATTTTAAATTCTGGTAATGCTCATCTAGTGACATTTTCATAGTAAGATAAAGACTTACTAACGAGCAACGCTTGCAAATCATATTTAAATTGTGTTCATTACCAGATCAGTGGTTCGTTCGATAATATGTTTCTTCTTCTAATCGATTGACCTAACGATGAGGCTCATTTCTGTGCGAATGGCTACGTAAAAAATAATTTAGCATTTAAAAACTGCCGCATTTGGGTGAAGAGCAACCTCAATAAGAAGCACTTAGAGTATTCCAAGAAAAATTGCATGCATAAAATCCCAGATTAAAATAGAATGCAACGAAGGCGGTGGTGTCTCGTTTGCTGCACATTCTTCAATTGGTCTGGAAATCGAGTTTTACATGGACCATTGAGTTTTTTTCGTAAAGATGCTGTTGGACGCAACTTTACGGTGAATGGCGATAACGCCTATCGGACTTATCTGTATATATGCTGCATGTTACTTTAATAATAATGTTTTCTTGCCATAAAATGGATAGAACTGAACTTGTTTGGGACATGTGGTTTCAACAATCATGGCGCTATTGATGCCACACAGCTCGCGATTCTATGTTTTGAGTTCTTTGAGGGAAAAATGTCGGGGTAGGTCAACCAAATTAATTTAATTTCAAACAAGTTTGTTAAGTTCTTAGATTTGGTTTACGTCATAACGCTTTAGACTATTCTCTTTGTTCGATGGGATCCTTTGGTCTAAAGTTGCCAGAAGACTCAACTATTCCAGCTTTGGAAGACAATATCGAAGAAATCGGGCTATTCCGGCCAACTTATAGTACTTCAAAATAATACACAAGACCTTTGTTTTCGGACTTTCCGAAAACTAATTTTAAGACGATTAAGCCGCGGTCAACATTTAATGAAGATTACAGTGGCAAAAATTAAGTGTTTCCCATTTTAACGAAACTATTTTAAATTTATTTGAAAGAACCGAAATGTGTTGTTACTCAAATAGTTCTAATTTGTGGTTTTCGAGAGAGTTATGTAAAAAAAATGAAATTATCAAGCTCTTAGAAAAAAATCACCCTATCAAAATATAAATTGCATCGAATGCTGAACTTAATAAAATTTCCTTACTAAAATCTAATCGAATTGGAAATAAAGTTAGCCCTTTTTTGAGTTAGGGGTAGTCAGAATTCCTCAATTATTTTCCCCTTTTTTTTTTAGAGATTTTCGTTAGGTGTAATTTCACTACAACGATATTCTCTGAAAAATTCACGTCCATCCGATAATTAGTTTTTGAGTTGAGAAAGAGGATTGGCACTTTCAAAGCGCTAGTTGAAAATAGAAGAATCGAACTATGTTTTTTGAACTGGTGACAACTGTAACTCGAAAATAGTAGATCATCTACAGCGTTTAGAATACATAAAAAACCTGGACCTGATCGAAGCTTTTTATTTTCGACATTGGATTTTTTAGAACGTCAAATACCATTCGGAAAGTGGCAGATATTCAGTAAGAAAAAAATTTACGAAATGGGTTTGTTAATTTTTGAAAAAAAAATCCTAGAAAAAAGCCCAGGATTATCTACTAATTGTTTTGTCCGCATTGATTTTAGATGAATATCGTTTGACCGAGGACTTATGGTTGTCACCAACTTTTTTTGAAAACCGTTAAAAAAACAACTATCCTTTGACGAGGCTCATTTCCACCTTTTTTTTTGATGGTTCGTGCCTTCAATGCAGAACTTTTGTCGCGATTTGAATAGCAATAAAAATACTGAAAATCGTCGAGAAGCCAATGCTACCCAGCACCCCGAATCACTATATGGTGCGGCTAGTTGGAATCAGCGCCCATTTTTCTTCGATAAATGTTCCAATTTGAGAATGAACCGTAACCACTCATGGTGAGCGATATCGCGCAATGTTAACCGAATTTTTCTTCAAGCAAATTGAAGAGGAAGACTTGGACATCATTTAGTTCCAGCAGGACGGCGCTTTGGCCATTTATTATGGAACCCTAGTATCAAACTATTAATTTTTCATGGTGGGTTACCGTTGCCGACATCTTTACTACAGTCATTTAAAGTCGAAATTTGAACTCAGTATTCTAAAAGTCTTAGACTTACGAATTTTTCGACTAAATGCAAACTTGTTCAAAATTGCGTCTTTCATAATTTTTATTTGAAACTGTTTCTTTTTCGGTTCATGGAGTCTTTTATCGAGAATTTTTCACTCGCTCAGGTTCTTTTATAAAATCTCTATATTTAAAAGTATTTTTTTCCCATAACATACATACACACATATTGCCTGTACAACATTACTCAAAATGTTCTGTGCATACGCGGTCGTATCACACCCACTTTTGAGCAATCATTTTAACTTAAGTCCAACTTTAAAAGAATATAACGATTCCCACAGAATATTCAAGTCAAAAATCATTTTTCTTTTTTTTTTCGAAATTAACTCAACAAAAAATAGGCAGCCAACTTGCAACAGTAACGTCAACAATTAAAAGGAAACCCACAAAATAGAAATTAATTCACGAAAACATTTTGGCCCTTATTGCGAGCATTTCTACATATTCACGCACATGCATTAACGCATGTAGACTTATGTATGTTGTGATACAACACTTTATCCTTTCGTTCCTCTTTTTAATCATCCTTAACGATGTGTATTTTTTCAACATCACAACAATAACAACAAAATATGTATGTGTGTTTTGATTGTGTGATTGCTTGTGTTTTGTGTTGCGAAGCCTAAAAATTTGCTCTTTAATGTCTGCATCTCCCATCATCAACCAACAACCATCAAGCAGCAGGCATCACCATCACATTTGACCAACAACAATATTGTAGCCAATAGCGAGCATACTAAAATCAGCAAAAAAAATAAGCAACCTTCAATGCCGACGTCCTCACCGCGGTTCAGCTAGAGAAATGCTCAAGTATTTCCATACGAGTATGTAGGTGGAACCGGTGTTATGATGCCCGACGCTTCGCTTTCGTTACAGTTTCTCTACAAGCGTACGCTTCGGAATTGTGCCCTACTCTTGGCTGCCTAGTGGCGTCCGATGTGTTTTGTCTTGGTCGCCACGGTTGTCCGCTTTGCGCTTTGTTCTTTGCCGCATTTTTTGATTTGAAATCATGTTACTGCTACATTTCTCCCTTTGTGCAGTTGTTGTGCTGCTACACGGTCTAAACGCGTCGAGGCTTGGCTTTTATTTTCTCCGCACTTCGGTTAATTATGCGAAATCGTTGAGTGGCGCCACTGCGCTAGACTTTTGTTCTCTTCACTAATTTTTAATCGATTTCGTTTGGGTAATTTTATTGACCTAAAAATCAATTATTTTTCTATGACATACAACAGTTTAAAGTAAAATTAATTTCTTCTAAACAACAATTTGTTCCACACGTAACAGGTTACACTTCACTGCTGCTGCTGCAGCCGAAGTTCCATTCACATCTAGTGCTGCTCATAATAAGCATACAGCATATTTTCATAGCAGTGTACTCTTTCAAAAATTTTTTTTTTGTATTTTTTTCCTTCTTCTACCACTTTTTTCCTTTTTATTGCTTAATGAAGCATTTTTCTGTAGAAACTTTTTAAAAACATTTCGCTGTTGTGGCAACCTGTAATTAGTTGCCTTCACAAAGAGCTTTAAAAACGTTTTACTTTTGCCATAGCTATTGCTTTTGATGTTCTTGTTGTAGTTGGAAGGTGCTTAACCTAGTTGCAGTTTGACGATTTTTTTCTTTCATAGCTTGCCATTCAATGATCTTTTCTCTGCGCACGGCTGATCCTGTGCAGCTTCGCTTCACACTCGCTGTCGCTGTCGCTGAAAGCAAAGGTAAGATGCTTATGTGGCCGTTGGCCGCTAGCCAGTATCAAAGTCTTTGGCAAATATTTTATTCTTTACATACATTTCATGCATCTCTTTAGCTTTTCTTTTGTTTTAAATGCCATGTAGTTGCTAAGCACGCCATGTTGTTTCTTGTTCTTCGGTTACTCCGCCGTTTTTGGTGGGCGCAACCCGCCAAAGTCTAGACGTGATTGTATCACGATTTCTATCGCCATTTTTAAGACAGTTGCATGAACAAGTACATGCCTCAAAAATTTTCAGGCTTATTTTGCTTTGTCAATAAGATGGACGAAAGTAAAATTTTCATAAATATTGAGGATTAAACATAATATATTTCACTAAAATTTAGTTCATCGTAATCATAGGGTTATTATTATTATAGTTAACAACTGAGTAAGGGCTATGTTCGATTACAACCAAATATTTTATACTGTTAAAACTTGCTCTCTCATTTTCTGTGAGATATTTCACATGTTGGCCGATATATGCGATATAAAGTCACCTGGAAGTGCGAAAATCATTGTGTTCGGTATATGGGAGCTAAAGGAAGTATTGATACGATTCAACCCATTTTCGACACACAGACAGACCATTCTCATAAAAAAATTATCCCTGAATTTCAGTTATCACTCTCACACTATGACCGATATTTGCCATAAAAAGTCATTTATAGGTACGGGGCTTCAAAAATTCGGTACCAAGGCGCTTTTTTAGACTTGAACAATTTTTGGTCATTACATTGCTTACGCCAACGGCAATATTCGTGCAAAGTTTTATCCCGTTATATTAATTGCTTCTTGATTTGTGCTCTGGAAAGTATAGAGTCAGTTGGAATTTAAAATTGTATTATATGGAAAGTGGGCGTGGTTGCACTATAACATATGAATCTATGTACCGAATTTGGTTGAAATCGATCGAGATATGTGACTTTACCTAATAGCGGGCGATGCCACGTCCATAGTCAAACTTTTACGCCAGCTCGTATAAAGCCCTCTCATGCCATCTCGGGCGTAAAATCTAATGTCTCTGCCGTACTTAGCCGTTGATTTATCGACATTTAGTCGTTTTCAATAAGTTTAGTTATGGATCCGGTTCCATCAATTTTTACACTGCTTGTAATAGTCCTTATAAGAATTGTCCTAAAGAGCATATGGCTAATGTTGCTTTGGCGGTCTAGGAAATATGTTCTATTAAACCTTTACAACCTTTAGGGAGTTTAAGTTTCTATATTCCTTATCAAGAGATATATGGAAACTTTCATCCAATTACAAGAGTAAATATCGGGGTATCCTAAAACTGATTTTCGTTGGAATGGTTTAATCGAAAATCCTTCTAAGTACAACTGATATGAGAGAACTAAAAAAATAAGGACCGATTTTGATTGGCCTGTCTTTATAAACTAAATAAGTAGAGTATGTGAGTGAAAGCAAATGAACATGTTGCAAGCATTTCAATCCAATTTTAATAATAACTACTTTCCATGTTCCTTTTTGCAAGTTTTAACACAAAAATACAAATTTGAACTTTTGAACAACTGGATAGAGAATTCACACCTATTTAGAGGTGGGTTCGATAACAAATAAGAATAGAAAGTAGAACAAACATATAGAAAAGCCGTAAACTTTCGATTACGGCAGGTAATTCACCATATGTACTACACATATGTATATAATTATATTTATATCTACTCCATCCTCAGGTATGGGAATTATATGATATATGAAACTGGAAAATTAATAAAACTTGACTAAACTACAAAGTGTTAACTGATTAATGATTAATTCAAATTAAAACACAATGACTTATAATTTTCTTTTTTCCATACATAATGTATAAATAAGTGTTATCTGCTAAAATAAATAAAATAGGGGAATTATCTAAGTGGTGTTTGTTAATTGCTGGACAAGCAAAATATGAAGTGACACTTTAAGGAGAAGATTGGGCATATTTGCTTAGTTAGGTACATGCCTTTTGAACAGATTTTGTTTTGGAACTGTAAGAATACCTAATTTCACCACTATTAGATGGTTGCCCTGTAGGAAAAACAGTCCTCCTAGGTTGTACTGGCTGACTGTCACTGCATTCATAAACCCGTAATGCTTTGTAATGTAAAATTGAAGTATAGTTTAAGAGATACTTGATATCTAATTTAGATAATTAATTTAGTACTTTGAAATAATAAGCTACTATATATCAAAGACGAGTTCTAGATAAGGTCGAACAAAGGCAGTGATGGTGTTCCAGCGTCTCGCTCATGCTTTTTTCCCTGCAAGTGATTCGAATTTGTTACCCGCGAGATGTGACTAGGCCAACAGCAGTCATGCAGTGACCATGTTTGCATAAAGCATGGGTGTTTTCCATTGATGCTCGAACACATGATCTAGTCGATCGTACATAATCTTAATGCATCCCATCTCACTTCATCCATCTGTCAGCGTTTTAGGAAATTTCCTGAACTGATTCAGAAGCCAGACGGATGGCATTTTTTTCCATTCCATCAACAATCGTTTCGCGGAATACTGTTGTGGCCTGGAACGCAGAATAAATGCACCGTGTTTCATATTTTATCCACAAACCCCCTACTAATCAAGCAATGTCCGAAGGTTTTTATAGAATTTTCACTTAATGTCGTCCAACTCGCAGCTGATTTTATTTCAGAGTTTTCTACTGCAATGTAAATTGCAAACCAAAGCACGTTAAAGCAAGATTGGCTTGACCGATGCATGAGACCAGGTGATAGGCCCTAGCATCTTCTTGCAAGCGTAGAGAACACCACTGACTTTTTTCACCCTCTCTTCTACAATGAGCACAGCAGTATGTTGTCCAAATGGGTGATCCTTAATTTTTAGCTTAGCATCGTTAAGAACCGAGGATTGCCATACCGGGTACAAGAGTACCATGAACGTCTTATCGGCATTTACATCTAGGTTAGCCGATATCGCTCATCAATGTATGATACTTAGAGTGGTGTCCATCGCGTAATTAATTCTGCCTGGGAATATTCCCGCCACATAATAGTGGCCTGAATACCTGAGCAATGTGACAATGTGAGCAATGACCGAAATCATCTGCCTGCAACTAAAGCTTTCGTTCTTGGCGAGATCTATCTGGGCCCGGGCCGTGGTTGAACTCAATAAAGTATTTAAACGCCGAATTAGATTAAGTTTTGAGCAACTCAACTTCAAATCAAAGCTCATATCCTTTCGATATTTCTTTCTTGCTCTCTTGTAAAAAAAAGAGAAAACCCTGTATCTCATAGACTAAGATTGAAAAAGTTCCTAATATGGAACAATATGATGCATTTGCCTTGTTCTATGGAAAAAACTATTACTCTTAGATCAAAATAAGATATTCATGTTTTAACAACATTTTTAATTTCTGCCTACAGGGTACACGCTTTATATAAATATCCACATATTGTCAACTGATAATAATCAGACAAACAAAGGCTGACGTACGCAGGTACGTAAGTAGGTCTCGCGACATTAACAATTCCATTCAATCATTGACAAATTGATTGTCACCTTTTAACAAAATATGTTCATTGTCGGAATGTTTGTTTGCTACTGCTTTCATTTGTTGTTGTAAAGGAGAAAACGACTTGTCGATGTCATCAGCTACTCGTTGCCGGTGCTCAGTAGTGGAACGAGTAGCTGAGCTCATTTTAATAAAATTAAGCATAGCAGGACGACAGGTGAGGTTGAAAGTAAAGAAACTGAAAAATTGGAAAGGAAAAAGGTAGGAAAAAAGATATAATGAATGGATATACATACACATATATGTACATACAAACATATGCACGTCGTACGTCAAGCAAAATATCACACATTTACATCTCCACTACTTGATTAAAGTGTTTGTCAGTTAATAAAAAATAATAATTCCACAGCGCGTGTCTAACTACAAATACAATTCATTTAACAAGGAAAGTAACTAAAAGAGAAGTAAGGCATAATGAAATCAGTTAATTATGATTACATTTTGTGCGTGAACGACTACGAGTTGACCAAAAATCAGCCAAACCGAAAGTTAAGCACACCTAAATGTGTATGTAAGCATGTGTTAAGGACACGCGCGTATCCTTTGTTACTCATTTTCCAAAAATACAATTTGTGGTTGAATATTGCGGGACCAGCGAAAGCACAGACCGACCGAACAGTGGTAACACGTAAACTGTAGATTAGCAACTCCAACCTTCCTGACAAGTCCATTCTACTTATGAATACATAAATATGTACATACATATTTATTTCAATTATCGAATGAAGACCATATGGCCGAGGGTGAAAGCACAATGTACTGCTATTAAAGATTATATGTATCGTTATTTGTACATATTTAAAGCCTTTTAGTTACTATATATACTATCCATAAAATATTTCTAAATTTAATTTAAATTTTATTTATCGATGTCTTTGGGAAACAAATACAATTCATTTAACAAGTCTACACTAGTTTACAGAATTTTGCGACTGTGAGCAATACCAAAAGCTCCGTCAGTATCGAGAGGGATCTCTCCGAGCCGTTCGATATCAAACGAGCTTTCAACCAAGACGACTACTTATCGTACGACTTCTTCTATCTACCGCTGAAGAAATTATTCGAGCTGCAGCGCTGAATAAAGAAGCTACAATCTTCTATAAGAATGTGCAGCTGCTGGCCTTATTTGGCCTCATTGGCCTCAAACATCCGTGCTGTTAGTCCTACTTTCTCCAGAATGAATAACGAAGCGAAGCAAATGGGTCTGGCAGTGAACGAGGGCAAGACGAAATATATCCTGTCATCAAGCAAGCAGTCGTCGCTTTCGCAACTTGGCTCCCACTTCACTGTAGACAGTCATACATTAGAAGCCGTAGATAATTTCATCAATCTTGAACCAGTATTAACAGCAACAACAATATTAGCCTCGAAATTCAACTCAGAATAACTCTTGTCAACAGGTGCTTGTTCGGACTGAGTGGGCAATTGAGAAGTAAATTCCTCTCTCGACGAACAAAGACTAAACTCTATATGTTACTAATTAATCTCATACTGCTATATGGTGCAGAGGCATGGACAATGACGCCATCTAATGAGTCAACTTACGAGTTTTCGAAAGAAGGGCTCTGCGGAAGATTTATGGTCCATTGACATAGTTCAGCGAATTAAGAGACAGTGGCTGCGTTGGCTAGGTCATGTCGTCCGAGTGGACGAAAACACTCCTGCTCTGAAAGTATTCGACGCAGTACCCGCCGGTGGTAGCAAAGAAAGAGGAAGACCTCCACTACGTTGGAGAGACCAGCTGGAGAAGTACTTGATTATTCTTGGTATCTCGAATTGGCGCCAAATTGCGAAAAGGAGAAACGACTGGCACACTGTTGTAAACTCGGCTATAAGAAGATGTCAGAGGTTGTTTCTAACCAATTTTAGGTTGCTAAATCCGACAATGATAGTAAAAATCTCGTAACACATAGCTTTTATTGTGTTGTAGTCAATTGGTGTAGTGGTCAAACCCACGCCATTTAATAAAATTCAGATATAGCTGTACGTAGTCGGAAATGTTTGTACTCAAATTCGTAATCAGGGCGCTTCTAATACCCAAATACCCCACAGACCTCTTAGCGCAACGGTCGCAAATTTTTCCTTCAGTTTTGTTGAGTAGTGAAATTTGAGGAGTTTGGATCTTTAATATATTTTCTCACTTATCAAATAATATTACGAGTATTTTAGCTTATTTAATGGACTTCGAAACGATTTTCTAAAACTTCAACGAAATGTACAAACATATTGGAGAATGTAATTGTGTACTAAGTGTTAACTATTAGCTTTTCATTGTGAGCCATGCATTCAATCTTTAATCAAAATCGAGATCATTAAACCTTTGGTTCTAACTCAAGGCAGTAAATAATCGTATATACCACAAATATTTGTATATGTATCTTTTTGTAGTTTTTTTCGAGTCAACAAAACAAAATTTTCACTCCACTTATTTAAACCCGAAGGAGACACTCAGTTAATAGTTATCGTTTTACGTATCACTGGGCTTGTCACTTAATAACAATGTGGCTCCCGAGCTGTATTTCATCGGCAACGTCCAGAGCTGTAGACAGAAAAAATATACACAACCGTGCATAGTTAAAAAGACAGCAATCAACTCATGTGGTCAACCACTTTCCCGACCTTGCCTTTTGTACGAATATTGTAATTTGTCTAATGCAGTCATTAATTTCGTATTAACAAGGTGTGGATGGAAAATTACCTTTACATAGTTGCAAAGTCTGTACTCTGCCAACCAACCCAAATAAGGCAGCGCATTCCCTGCCAACACCAACACCGTTTTTTGTACTAATTTATAATGTATTTATGTCTGCATTTATTTGACTACAAGTGGGGTAATGGGTAATGGAGTGATGTCGTTAAGTGAAAGGAAATACGCAGCGATAAAAAGTGTCACTAACCATGTACAAAAAATAGCACTAAATTATTAAATGATTGTATTATAATTAAGCGCAACTACATAGATATCCATCGGAGCTAAAGTTGATGCCGAAACTGATATTGGTAATGCCAAATGCGTGAAGAATAAAAACAAAGCGAGGTGTCAAAGACAAAACAAATACATTTTAATTATAACAACTAAGGGAGCATGGCCGGAGGCTAGCTTTATATTTGGGCTTGTTTAGCAGATTAGACCCGCTGAAGCTAGGGTCTGCAATAGCAATTGTCTGAAGAACGGAACGTTTTTAGTAGTCAACAGCAAATATTTTAAACTACTAAAGGTAATATGAATTTCTGCTGAAATTTTTATACTCTTGCAACATGTTGCTACAGAGTATAATAGTTTGGTTCACCTAACAGTTGTATGTATCACCTAAATCTTAACGAGATATATGTACATATATAGGATTACATATAAAGGGTGATTTTTTAAGAGCTTGATAACTTTTTTTAAAAAAAAACGCATAAAATTTGCAAAATCTCATCGGTTCTTTATTTGAAACGTTAGATTGGTTCATGACATTTACTTTTTGAAGATAATTTCATTTAAATGTTGACTGCGGCTGCGTCTTAGGTGGTCCATTCGGAAAGTCCAATTTTGGGCAACTTTTTCGAGCATTTCGGCCGGAATAGCCCGAATTTCTTCGGAAATGTTGTCTTCCAAAGCTGGAATAGTTGCTGGCTTATTTCTGTAGACTTTAGACTTGACGTAGCCCCACAAAAAATAGTCTAAAGGCGTTAAATCGCATGATCTTGGTGGCCAACTTACGGGTCCATTTCTTGAGATGAATTGTTGTCCGAAGTTTTCCCTCAAAAATGGCCATAGATAGAATCGTGAGCTGTGTGGCATGTAGCGCCATCTTGTTGAAACCACATGTCAACCAAGTTCAGTTCTTCCATTTTTGGCAACAAAAAGTTTGTTAGCATCGAACGATAGCGATCGCCATTCACCGTAACGTTGCGTCCAACAGCATCTTTGAAAAAATACGGTCCAATGATTCCACCAGCGTACAAACCACACCAAACAGTGCATTTTTCGGGATGCATGGGCAGTTCTTGAACGGCTTCTGGTTGCTCTTCACCCCAAATGCGGCAATTTTGCTTATTTACGTAGCCATTCAACCAGAAATGAGCCTCATCGCTGAACAAAATTAAAGCGCGAAACACATTTCGAACCGAACACTGATTTTGGTAATAAAATTCAATGATTTGCAAGCGTTGCTCGTTAGTAAGTCTATTCATGATGAAATGTCAAAGCATACTGAGCATCTTTCTCTTTGACACCATGTCTGAAATCCCACGTGACTGTCAAATACTAATGCATGAAAATCCTATATAAAGATTAAGATATCTTGTTGAAACTTGGTACATATGTTCCTGGACAAAAAAGTAAAGCGGAATTCGTAGATGGACCACTGTCACTACAAATTGTAATAACTAAGCACTAAAATAAACTATGGGACTGTAATTTAAAACAGAGACTTGCAGTGACAAGCGGCACCTGTGACCTACAATTTTGAAAAAGTGGACATTGCACCGCCCACGCCCCCGCTCTCAAATGGGTTTAATATACATATCTCTCCAACAATTACAGACAAAATAACTAAATTCACTTAAACTAAATCCTATAAGAATATCTACCGTCAATGTGAAAATGAAATCGGATTATAACCCCCATAAACGGAACTGTTAAAAACTAAAAAAAACACGATAAATCAATAACTATAACATATTATTCATTACATATAACTATTATCAGGATTTTTGAACACCTGGTTGACTTTACTCCATATGGTTGGCAATTGTATGTGAAGAACTTTGATGAAACCTTGGAAGGATTTTGTAGGTATGCGGTATGTTAATTATACAGGGTTTGTCCGGAAAGTGATAAAACTGATTTTCTTCCGCCGGGACTGTACTTCGGAGCGTGCGCGCACCGACTGGATTCGGTAGACGGCGTTCCTAGCTAATGAATAATCGGCTGGTCAGTTGACTCCGAGCACCTGGAGAATCGGGACAACTATTTTCGCGCGACGTGTTTCTGTGAGTGGTGCAAGCCGAAAATACACCGTTCGTTAAAGCAGAGGTACACGATTAAATTATGTGTGAAACGCGGTAAGTCTGCGACGGAGACGTTTGATATGTTCAAGCAGGCTTACCCCGAGGTTTTTTGAGCAATAAGTGGCGTGTTTCGGTGGCACCAGACCTTTTTGGAGGAAAAGGAAAGAGGTCACTGATGAAAACCATGCTTGGAGACCTGCGACTTCGACAAACATCGACAAAGTGACTCGTGTGCGCAAAGTTTTGAACTCAGACCGTCGACTAAGTATTCGTTTAATTGCCCAAATGTTAAATTTATTAATCTCTATCTGTGGTTCATGACATTGTGATGGAGCACTTGACCATGCGCAAGGTGTGCGCGAAAATGGTCGCTAAATTGCTCACAGACCAGGAATTGCGGCGAGTGGAGACGAGCCAAGAAAATTAGAACTTGTGGCATCCCAATGCTTCCGCAGCCGTCTTACAGCCCAGATGTGGCCTCCCGGACTTTTTTTGTTTCCTTGCCTGAAAAGACCGATGAAAGGCAAGCATTTTGAGACGACAGAGGGGATCCAAGCAGCATGCACCTCGGCTCTCAAGGCTATTCCGGAGAATGCCTTCCGTGACGCCTTCGCGCTAGCAGGGCTGCATCAACGCAGAAGGAGCCTATTTTGAAATTTTTTTTAAAGAATTGTAACGATTGCTTCAATAATTTTTTTTAAATCGACTGAGTCCTATTACTTTCAGGACAAACCCTTTTTGTAAGTCTTGTTTAAAATACATAAAAATGGATTCAATACTATACCCAACTCCTATACTCTACTTATAATGATTTTCATTATTCTAATAAGTTTTTTGCGTAATGTTTCGGTCAATGAGTATTATTTATATACAAAATTGCTTCAAATTAAGTTCTCAAGAGTACCTGGGCAATGTCAAAATTAATGAAATCCCTTTTCTGCCCCTTTTTCTGGTTTTAGCTTTACCGAGTAATCGCGTCACAGACCATATTATCCTTGCTTCAGTCATCTAACTTTAAGCAGAATACTGCCTTAATAACTTCTTGACATTTCGTCCAGCTATAAGCAAGTTAGTCAGTATTATTGGCTTCCATTACCTAAGACATAACGCTCCCGAATTTCACTTTCTGTAAGGCAAAGTTCCGTCTCATTATGCTTGAGATACGACCCATAAATACCGATAAAGGAATAGCAACTAAGCACCGAGTTCCCCAGATTTTGTTTCCAGCATCTATTTTCTTCTTTCCATACTCAAAAAGTGGCTCGCTGAAAAAGTATTTCAATGAAATAAAGAGGATAATATGAGAACAAAAGCTTCAAGGCATCACATTATTCAATTAGAATCGTATTGCCAACTCTCAAGTTCTATTGGGCTTAGGCTTTATATTATAATAAATGTCACCTATGTTAGAATTCGCTATATTAACATAATATTATAAAAATATAACAATATCTATGTATATCGCGTTATTTTTGCTCAGTCGAAACGTTTAAAAAAAGATCAGCTTTGTTTGTATACAAGGTGTACTAATTTATTTTAAAAAGGCTAACTCAGAATAGATATCCATACCAGGTTGAAGTGGTTCTGTAAACTTATGTCGATATACATATATCTACATATATGTATAAGTATTTCTATGTAAGTGTGCTTTTCCACTCGTATCGGTTTGTTGGAGTTGTGTTAGTAATGCAATACTGTGGCGTCACTTTATGATGTTGAGATAAAAATCTAATAATGCGCAACGCATGCGCGCTGATCGAACGATGAGAATGGCGAAATAACGATTACATTTTTTGCTTAAAAAAGTTGCTTGCACATTTTACGATACATTAGTCGTACGTAAGAAACTTTATGTGCTTGCTTATAAGTTATACAAAGGAATATGTTACAGATATGTGTGTTACAAAGTTGTGATGCCCAGAACGATAAGCGTAGGCACAAGAGCCTTAATTTTTTTTTACATATATTTTATGATTTTTTTTTTTATTTTTTTAAGTACACAGAATACACTTTGGTCATGCGCATGCACATTCGATCGCAGATGTGCATTGCGAAAATTAATTTCACGTCTATAAGGAATTTTTAATTAACTTGCAGTGCGAAAGATTTCATGTGAAGGAAAAATATTAGTATAACGTGTTTTTGACTCTTACAACGATTTCACGTGGCCTTTTTGGTGCCGCAGTATACACAGGTGGTTGCAAGTGTACATACTTGCTCAATATATTTTAAGAATATTTAATAAAAATGCAATTTGATATTAAAGGAAAAATTTCCGCTGTACTAATTTTCTAAGTAATATTTTCTAAATTTTCTAATATCTTATAGTCGTTTTTAGGCTCACATTATTTTTACCCTCGTACCACCAGTACAAGCTCAGATAATAATATTAAGATCCAGTCTGCGTTCCTTCGTCCAGTTAGTGAATATGGTCTATGTGGAACTGCTCGGGCATTGTGTCAAGCTCCTTGCAGGGAAGAAGCGAGAAATAGCGGAGATATAGCTGTTTACTTTCGATAACATGTCATCATTTCTATTTGCGAAAATTTCCTATGGTCGTTGAGGGAGTTTCAAAATATATAAATTAAACAGTAGCGAGGAGAGTACGCTACCCTGCGGAACCCTCTGCTTAATTTTTTTAGCTTAGATTATCCTCGAGACTAAACGAATGATTACCGATCACTCAGACATGTAGTTCTTAGTCTACCTTTTATGACTTGGTGGGTGCGTGGTTTATTTGATGACTTTTAGTAGCCTTGTATGATTGACTGTGTCAAAGGTTTTTGACAAGTCCAATGCTACGAAGATCTTCAACTGGGTGGTTTCTGATTTGAACTATCACGGTTTTTATAACGCTAAGTGCTGAGATGGTGCTATTCACTTTTCGAAAGCCATATTTATGAGTTAATAGACTCAGGGGGTGATGAAACGTTGATGGTAAGAAGGCCTGGGGCCCTATTCTGTATCTCAATTCTAAAATGCATTCTTTTGGAAATTAGAATCTATTTTATATTTATGCGAATGACAAAATAAATATTACATTTTTCGTTTGTGCTGTCTAAAACTCAAAATTAAGGAATATTTTAATGAAAAATAGAAATGAAATTACGAAAATCGAGTTACCAAATATAAAAAATTCCAATTCGGGTAAATTTTTTTCGAATCGAGTTTGGCAATAGGGACCCTAAAGTGCCTTCACTACTAAGAAAAGGAGATTTAAGGAGTTATAAAGGAGTTATAGGAGACGAGAAGCCTTTCCATGGTTGACAGATTCAAGGTCGTTAGACACTTAAAGTCTCAATTTTTTGCTCTAAATGTTTATTATATTACCAGATGTCTTTGAATAGGTTAAAATATATCTAAAACTTCTTACTACTTGCAGCGTACTTCGACGAAATAGTCTGGCAATAAAAGCAATAATCATCTGTAACCACGTGGCACGCGCAAACGCATTCTAATTACTACCTCGCTTGACTCCATAAGCACATTTCCGCGATCTATGTAATTGACTTTCCGAATAAACTATAACTCAATGTCTTGCATTGCAATGCATGCTACAAATTATATCCGCAATTTGTCGACTTACCTCAACCATATATTCAGCAATACACCCGCACACCTCACCATTGGAAAGGCCAAATTGCATCCTTCCGCTCAGGCATGCCAGCTACCACACACAGATTAGATATTGCTAACGTTGTTTTCAACGCAGCGTGTGTCCTAGCTCATTACAACTGCTCCAGTCAGCTTTGGCTTACACACTCATGTATACGTACATATACATATATGCGTACATATAAAAACATAACACATACATGTGTATACATGAAGTGAAATTTTAAATCAGTGCGAATGCTTTCTGCGCATTTTCAATTGTCTCGCTCGTAATCAACAGAAAAGCTGTTGTCATTAGTTTCATTTTATAATTTATTATAGTCAACAAAGAACGCCCCATGAAACGTATTCGTATAAAATTGATACTCGCACGTACGTACGTTTATATGTTTATGTATGTGTATGTACGTATATGTGTGTGCGTGCGTGCAATTACCACCCACCATCCGTTTCAGTATCACGACCTCATCATAATCACCATCAACGCTTTAGCCAACACTGCACTGCGCTCACGCACTAGCAATCACACACCTACATACACACATACATACACGCACACAATCAGTCATTTACCCCCACCCGCTCGAGATGTTGAGCTTTAGTCCTTGCTGATTTGGATGGTAATACGAGTGCGCTTGGTTAGTGTTTTTGAAAAGCGTGGAAGATTCTCGGCAAATTTTTCAAATTTAAAGTGTCCAACCAAGCGGATGCACTTTAATTTTACGACAATTGAGTAAATTGCGCAGTCATTGTGGTGCCACAGAAATGTCAATGTTGGCCACGGTTATTGCGAATGTAAGGCACAACCCCGCTACGCTTTGGCCCCACCACTTTTGTCTCATCTCATTGCTCATTGTAGATACAAAAACTGACACTAATGTGTCAAAGGTCACGTGGCTTTCATTTGCGGGCATTCTCGTATTTATCTTTCGGATTTTACAATTGCCATTCGAGAGTGGTTGATTTGTATCACTGCATGTAAGAAAGGAAATTATATAGTAATTGGAGTTTATTTTCTAATTCCTTAGGAAATCATAGGCCACTGCACAAAAACTTGCAAAAAACGTTCATAAAAATTTTGCGTTAATCACAAAAACCGGAACAAAACGAATTTTACCCAATTTTACGCTGGAAATACATATGTTACACAGTGTAACTAGATTTCGTTCATTAAAATATTGTTTGTTACAGTACAAGCCTAAGAAAATAGTTACTAGGGTGCTTAAAAAATTATTGCTTTTTCGGTTGGTACTTTGAAAAATAGATTCTTAGATATCTCTAAGAAAGTTTCATCAAATATGAGCATTTAATTGTAACTGGAAGGCCCTCAGATAGAAATGAACAAACCTTAATATTGGGTAGTCGAAAAAGTCTTTTCGTATTTTCATATCGCATTGTGATCATACCATATACACAAGTAGCGTTAGAAAGGTGAGATTTTAAGCTTCATTTAATTAAAAAAAAAATGAATACGGTTAAATTGAAAAAAAGTTATAGCTGTTCAAAAATGAGTGAAAACAATGAAGAAATTCGCTACATTTTGAAATTTTTGTATAAAAAAGGGAAGAAGGCAAGCCACCAATGAAATTTGTGAAGTTTACGGAGTCCTTTGTGTATCAGTTTGTGGAGCACAACAATGGTTCGCTCGCTTCAGTTCTGGAACATTCGATGTGAAAGATGCATCTCGCTCTCATCGACCTATCGTTGAAAAAGTCGATCAAATTATAGAAAAGATTGACCAGGACCGTCACATAAGCAGCTGTGGCATCTCTAAAGAACTTAACATTCATCATTAAACGGTTTTGAACCATTTACAAAAGTTTAACTACAAAAAGAATCTCGAAGTTTTGGGACCACTTGAATTGTCTGTGAAAAATTTAATGAACCGAACTAACATATGCGATTCTTTGCTAAAACGAAATGAAATCGAACCATTTCTGAAGCAAATGATAGCAAGAGACAAAAACTTGATCAAATGCTGCAATAATGTGCAAAAAGTTCATGGTCCAAGCGTGGTGAAGCTCAACAAATGGTCGCAAAGCCAGGATTGACGCTTCGAAAGGTTATGCTGAATGTTTCGTGGGATTGGAGCTGCTCCAGTCTGGTCGAACGATTGATTCCTCTTTTTAATGTCAACAACTGAAGGGATTGAAGCAAGCAATCGAAAAAACGGCCAGAACTGATCAACAGTAAGAGCTTCGTCTTCCATCAGGACAACGCTAAAGCACACACATCTTTGATGACTCGGTGAAAACTGGGACAGCTTGACTGGGAAGTTTTGATGCATCCACCATATAGCCCTAACCTTGCACCATCGGATCACCATTTGTTTCGGTCAATGCAGAACTCCTTAATAGAGTAAAGTTGGCTTCAAGAGAAGCCTGTGAAAATTATTTGTCGCAGTTTTTCGCCGAGAAACCAGAAAAGTTGTACACTTATGAAATAATGTCTGTATGGTACATTTTTGGTTCATTAAAGATTATTAGAAATATAAAAAAAATAAGTTGAAGTTTGATTAGAAATACGAAACGACTTTTTCCTCCACCTAATGTACTGACTGCATGAAGGAACACCAAGTTTTGAATAAAGTTGTTAAATCTGAAAGCAATGGAGCCTTTTTAAAAGAATGTTTTCAATAAAACTCAAAAAAGTCTGGAAAATCTTGCTCGAAGCCAAAGCACACCTCTGTTAACGGTATATCAGCAAAACGAGCAGATCTGAAAACGATGAAAGCCAAAAACCGAAACCCATAATGAAGCACCTTTGCGTTCTTTTATTTTGCATACGATATTTTTTACCTTTACTTATTCATCAGTAAATTGAATTTTTGCAAAAGAGTCCGCAATCGGCATAATAAACTCATCCAACTGACAACTGACTGACACCCATCATTCAAACGTCAATAAATGACGATGATGATGATGATGGCGATGAAAATCATTAAGTTGTTGTTCTTGTGAGTAGATGATGCCGATGTCGATGAAAAGATCAACGAAGCAACAAAACCGAGCAACACTTGCTGCCCGCACAGTAGTTACAGCTGCTGTTCCAGGCTGCCTGCTTCCTTTATTGTGATTTTCTATTCGAGTAAATACAATACATACATATACATAAGATATATCTGTACATGTATAAGCGTGTCTTTAGATAAGTGTAAGCTGCGCGTCAAGTGGAGAGGCAGTGAGTTGTTGAAAGCGTCGATTAACTCTTGATGCTGGTGCGCCATTCAATTAACCTATCAAAATGAAGTGGTCGTAAAGCTTAAAGCTTCTGGTGGAAAAAAAATCTCCAAAAATTTACGCTGCAGCATAAAAAAATCTTTTTATCTACTTCTATAACCGACAATATTAGTTGCACGCGTTCGATACTATAGACAGCCCTGTGGCACGCATGTGGGAGCCTAACCTTTTTCTCAGTTGGGAGACTCGTCAGGTGTGCATGTACTGCCCATTAGACGGTCATTGGATTTGCGTATTCAATACTGCATATGCACGAGGGCGGGTTGTTAGTAGGCATTTACCGATGCATAGCAACATTTCATCTTTTGTTTTTCCAGCAACTGAAAAATGTTGGTCATCGAAAGCGAATTGTCTGCTGCTACCGCTTAGCCGCTACGCCACTTTGCCGCATTGCCACTTGCTGTTTGCTGTCAAGTCATGTTGTGCACGCGTTCGATTGATGTGTGCCGCTCATCGACATTTGCCGCACTTTTATTGTATAAAAATCGCATACGAGTATATTAGACACGCGTAAAAGCATTTTGAGTGATGCTGTATATTATTAAATCTTTTGCGCAGAAATTGCCTTTTTAAATAAAAAAATACCCGCATAACACCTATCGACACATTCTTTACATATTACTCTAAGCGATTTCATTGTTCGATTCAGCGAATATTTATTCATGAAGGGCGGAACAACGTTACACAAATAACCCTTTTTCTATTCAGAATTTTGCTTTCACACAAAATTTATTCAAGCTTTATTTACTTGAAAATGCTTCGATTGTTAAGCCCATCACCCCAAAGCACTGAGTCAAATGAAATGTGTGAATTTCATTTCATTGTAAAACAAAAAGTTAGAAAGATTAATTTCAGGTGATATTTGCAAATGAAAACAAGTAAGAAAGGGCTAAGTTCGGGTGCAACCGAACATTTTATACTCTTGTAACTTGCCAGAATCAAACCCAGGGAAATACCTTAAGATGTAAAACGTCAACCAGATGATTATAATTTAAGCAGTTTTATATTGGTTTGTCAAAAAAGTCTTGCGGTACGAGTATTTTCGCTAGTTGGCGCTGAAAGCGCGTAGTTCTAGTTTTATTCGTTAAAAAGCTGAATAACTCGAGAAGTATTAATGATAGCGATTTTGACCTCGAATCTTTTTTATAGCAAATAAAATTTCCTACAAATTTGTTATGAACATTTTTTCTATAGCTCCTGTCATTTACGAGATATATACAAAAAAATGCGAAATTCTTGGAAAAATCGGGTTTAGAGCCCCGTACTACCTCGCCGGGGTGAGTTACGACTTTGTCGTACCGAGCACTTTTGTAGAGTGTACAATTCTGAGAAATATGCATCTAAAGTTAAAGCAATGCCATAATATATCTCTGATCTGTAGGAATTTAAAGATAAAAATTCACGGTTTTAGTGTATTTTCTATGGAAAATTTTTACAGGCCTTGATCCAGTTCTTAATGTTAATATTAAGGGCTACAATTTTCAGGGAATTGTTTTAGGGTATTTCCAAGAAAATTTCGTGACGGGGCTGAAAAAAGTTAATAGTTCATTTAAAAAACAACATCCTAATATAATACATATAGTCCATATAACTCATTCACCGACCGACAAATTCGGCATAAGATTTGTTAGAAAAACGAAAATACTTATAGGTGATATATGGAAGATGGTGTGACCGATTATTATCTATTAACTATTACCATAAAAAATGTTCCCTTAGTTTCATTAAGGTACCTCAGATACAATCACCAATTAAATGGAGCAAAGTCAGCCGGATGTTCGAAAATCATGATATTATTTATATGGGGGCTAGATCAAGCTCTCGCCCACTTTTATCTATTTTAGGCACAAAGATACACGGTTACGAGTGAAACACGCATTCACTTTTACATTGAGATAACTCACATATTGGCCGATACATGCAGTATAAAACCACGCGGACGTTCAAAAATCTTTTTTTAGGTATATGGGGACTCAGGCCGATCCGCTTGAACCCATTTTTGATTCACAGAATTACTAATGTCAAGAAAGGATTCTCTCTGAATATCAATTATATATCCCATACATTTACTGATATTTTCAAGCAAAAGTCAACTAAAAATGCTGGGGTTCACATATTTGGCACCTACGGGCTTGAACAGTTTTGGTTGGATTTGGGCAATTTTTGGCCCACCGGTGCCCCTTGCTTCTACGATCACCTGTGCAGTTCTATGTCTTACTGCTCAGTAATGGTTTTCGGTTAATGACGTCTGCCTATCTACGAACAAGTATTTTTTTTTTTGTACCAAGGAACCCACATACCAAGCTCATGAACATATTTAAATTTTTACTCAAGTTACGGACAGGCAGACGGACAGACAGTTAACAGGATTTCAACTTTTCTCGTCATCCTGATGGTTTATGTGTATATAACCCTATATCTATCTATCTTCCTTAGTTTTAGGTGATACATACAATCGTTAGTTGAAGAAAACTATTATACTCTATAGCAACAGATTGCAAGAGTATAATAATATATAGAATATGATATATTAATAAAATTCTAAGAGAAATTTCCTAGATTAGTTTAACTTAATATAAAAAGAAAAGAGAAATTAATGAACCTGGTTCATATCAGTAACACTTAATTTATACATGCACATGCACAAACCTACATACACACTTCATTAACATATTTATCTACTTTCAAAAATTATACCGAATTATTAATTAAAATGTTTAACATTAAATAATTTCTCTCACATAAAATCAGTAATCAATTATTAATGATTAATAATTAATTGCCCGAACATTTTTTCGCGAAAGAATGTTCATGAATGTGTATGTCTAGTTTAGATTATTCATTTTAGCTTTTCCTCTTCATTTCAAACGTAAACGCATATGTATGTATGTACATAAATGTGACTTACTTGGTATTGTTGTGATTCTGCTGCAATAATTTACACTCTCTTTCGTACTCGCTTATAATCAGTTTTTTAGCGCACCAGACACCCAATCCATTCCACTTGTTCTTGCTTTGTCTCATTCTCATTTCACCTGTCAGCTATATTCGCTAACTAGTGCATTTTCAAAAAAACATTAGCATACACACTTAAAGAATATGTCATTAGCTTACTTGATTTTGTTGTTGTCCTGCGTGCTCATAAGGCAAATCATGAGAGCACTAATTCTCTTTCTTTAAATTACTCACACTCGCTAGTTTTTGCTAAAATTCGCACACTCACAAAATTTTTGGCAAAACATATGTACGTACATACGTGCATGCATACATACAAAGGTACATATATACGATCGTAAGCAGCATCTCACTAGCGCTCCGCTGCCATTTTAGGTTATGTTTCTGGTTTGCCGTTTGCGTAGGCATAGTTTGATGAAAAAATCATTTTAAACACTTTTGTTTCACTTTTACTACTTTTTAGTCGAATATCGTTCAATTTATAATCGAAAAATTAACTTATTTAAAACATATTTGCAAATTTAATATAAATTCACTAATTTCACTCACTCCCGTTGAACTGCTGATTCACTCGTTAGCTAAAGCGGAACTGACGAGCATACGTCAAACGGATGTAAGGGTTGCATATCCTTTTTTTTAAATATTTTAAAATTTATAAAGTAATAAATTATTAAAATTAAGTACAATATTTTGTAATAAATATTAATATTGTAACAATATAGTTACTAAAAACAACGAAAATGGAAATAACAATGAGTAAAGTGTAGAAATCTGCAAGCAAACTAAATAAATATATAAACATACATGTTTTTTATATACATTTCTTAAGTCAAAAAATAACTTCATAATTTCCCATGCATTATGTTTACATTTCTTCGAAAATAAAACAATTTCTTGCAAAAACTTTTTTATATTTCTTTAAAAACTTTTTTTATATTGCAAATGCAACCCTTTTCCGTTTCCCCTACTGTTCTCGTTAGTTCCGTTTCGGCGAATGAGTCAGCTGTTTGGCAATGACAAGTCATTTCCTTTGTGACATTTAAAATTTTAATTAATCTGAAATATTGTGCGCTGTTAGATTATAAGAAATTATTTATATAATAAGTAACAAATGCATTAAACTATAGTAAATATAATACAGAAATAAAATCTAAGTGAAGAATAAACGTATATAGATGCAATAACAAACCTATGAGCTAATAAACACGCGTACTCCGTGCAATAGTTTTTACTGCAAATGTGTAAGTTTAGATTAATAATAATAGTAACTAACCAATGTTGAAAGTATTGTAATATCTTGTTTAGGATTTAAAGGAAGCGTACGATCGCGGGTGCATATGTCTCTATGGTTGCAGTTGCGAAGTGGTTTAAGCCGGCGCAGTATGGATAGTGCGCCTCTGGTATGTACATATTGTTGTTATTTTTATATTGAGTACTAGCAACGATTTTATATTGTTGGTATAATCTAATACTACTTACATTAGAGTTGGTACATGAGAGCTTTGTAGGAGCCGATGTCAAAAATATACGATGAGTACCTATTCTACAAATTTGAACAGATATGTCATCTCAAGTCGAAAAATTCTTCAAATTGAAAAACAACTGTTCAAATAAGAATATCGGTCAATTTGCGAGATATATTATTACAATTCGGAGAGAATACCTTTCTGATAATAGTATGTGTGTGTGTCGAAAATTTCTTGGCTTAACAATTTTCTTAGCTTCCATGTAAAGTTTTCGAGCTTCCGGTTAACTTTATACTGCATACATATATCAGTCAATATGTGCGTTATCTATAATTATATAAAATCGAGTAAAAATTTACCCTAACACCTATATAAATAATATCATTCGAATTCGAAGATGGAACCAAAGCTTTACAATAATAATTTTTGTAATAAATAAAACTTTTTTGAAAATTTTATGTAACAATTACAGTAAAAAAATTATTAAGCTGAATTTTCTAATATTGTAGAAACCTACATAGCCAGTCAGTATGTTGAGCTAAGTCGATTTAGCCATGTCCATCTGTCTGTCCGTCTGTATATATACGAACTAGTCCCTCAGTTTTTAAGAAATCGTTTTAAATTTTGCAATCGTCAATTTCTCTTCAAGAAGCTGCTCATTTGTCGGAACTGCCGATATCGGACCACTATTACATATAGCTGCTATACAAACTGAACGATCGGAATCAAGTTCTTGTATGAAAAACTTTCACATTTGCCAATGTCACAAGAGTTGGCACAGGTTATTTTCTAAGAAAATAATGTAATATACGAAAAAATGGTTCAGATCGGCTTACTATAGCATATAGCTGCTGTACAAACTGAGCTATTGGAATCTAGTTCTGGTATGGAAAACTTTTGTATTTGACAAGATATATTCACGAAATTTTGTACAGATTATTTTCTAATGCAACAATATAATCTCCGAAGAAATTGTTCAGACCGGTTAACTATAGCTTATAGCTGCCATACAATCTGAATGATCGGAATCAAATGCTTGCAAGGGAAAGTTCATCATTTGACAATATCTCTTCACGAAAATCGATATAAGTTATTGTTCATAGAAATAATGTAATCTCTGAAGAAATTGTTCAGATCGGTTAACTATAACATATAGCTGCCATATAAACCGAACGATAGGAATCAAGGGCTGGAAAACTTTCGAAATAGACGTGGTATCTTTACGAAATTTGACATGGATTACTGTGAAGGGTATATTAGCTTCTGTGCAGTCAAATTTTCTTGTTTTTAACTACTGTTACCTTATTCAAGTATTTCTCAAAAGTTCTGGGTACATAACGTCACAAATAAACCACTTTGAAGCGGTTTCACGGTTGCGCTTGGAGTCCGGACTGAGAGACAAGCAAAGCCCCCATCTCGCCGATGAATACCACATATCCACAAAATATTTTGAGTTGCTACTTTCTCATATTAAATACTTTTCACAGATATCTTTTTTATTACACTTTTTGATTGTAATAAAGGGTTAGAGGATGCTTAAGCAAACACTTCGCTGTATTGCAATGAGTTTAAAACAAATTTATGTCGACGAAAGAAAGCTTCAAATAGATGGGTGTTAACCCATGAAGGCGCGCAACCACTTTGTCTGCCATTCAGAATGTGCAAAAGTTCAATATGAGCGTCCAACATCAAAGCGATTTAAAGAAAATCTCAAAACCTCCTACCAACGCCAGCTCAACAATCGCCAAAGAAAACAAATAAACAAAAAAGCACAAGGATTATGAGAAAAAGGGTTCTGTCAACGGCGTCGGCATTTGACTGTTGACTGAGTGACGCATGTTCTCCCATGTATGCTTCAACGCACTTGAATACTTGCGTACAAGGCCACAGACACCAACTCAATCCAAAAGGATGTGTGGGTTGCCATGCATACGGACAAATAGTCTATGTATATAGAGTTCATACATATTTACGTAAGTATGTATATACTAATGTTAAACCAAATGTGAATGGGAATTTGACTTTGAAGATGCGAACGTGCGTACGTGTGGGTGTATGTGTGTGGCGACGAGTTGGCTTTTGAATTCGAATTTGAATGCTAATGCTAATGCTAATGTGTCGAAAGGCAGAGAATCGGAAAATTTATTCAATTGCCGACAATTGAAGTAAATCACTTATTGGCCTTATTGTTGCTGACTCGCGATATTGTTACCACCACGCTGTTGTCGCTCAGTAATTGTTGTAGGGTATTCATGTTGTTGGTTTTGATGCCATTTTCTTGCTGTTATTGCTTGCCATTTCTGTAGCTGCAGTTAGTTGAATTAATTTGAATACACGCGTTTTAGATTATTTGAATACGCGTTGGGAATATTTGCCGCTTTCCATATATATATATGTATTTGTATGTACACTAATACCTACATATTTACATAAATGTGATGGAACAACTTCTGCTGGAAATAATTTGAAAATTACCAATAACGATATTTGAAGTTAGTTTGATGTTGATCGGGAAAAAAAGAAAATGGCTTAACAAATTTGTTGTCGATAATTTATTACAATTCGCAAAATGTGTCTCTTTAATTTGACAAGATGTGTGTAACTGACTATAATTTTATTATTATTATTGATTTTATAATGCTAAGTTCAGGCCAATTTTTTATAATATCACAATTTGCAAGGATCAAAGCCTGGAAAATAATTTCCAATATTGACAAAGCTTTATATCAAATTAAGTTTTGTAACTGAACCTTTCATAATCTTGCAACATGCTTGGATTAAAGCTGGGGAAATGCTTTCAGGCGCAAAAGGTTTGTTAGTATTAGAGGGTCTAGGCCAAGTTTCCACCCGATTTCATCTATTTTAGATAGAAAGATACACTGCTATAGAAAAATGCGCTTTCTAAATTTCATTGAAATAATTTCCACATTGACCGAAAGATGTAGTATATGGTAAAGACAACTGCAAGTTCGAAAATCCTTGTATTTGGTATATGGGGGCTAGGAAAAGTTAAGAAATATTAAGCCGATTTTGATTTAAGAATATATTCTCCTCAAGAAAACATGTTTCTTTAGTTGTTGATTAATCGCGCTTTTAGTAATTAAAAAACAAAACTTTTGAAAGGGGAAGGGATGGGATTATAATCACAGATGCCCCTTGACTCAAGTCATCGCTTGTACGGACGGATGGACAAACGGGCAGACAGATGGACAGACTGACAGATAGTCACTCGGAATTCAATTCATCTCCTTGTCCTGATAATTTATATATACATAACTCAAAATCTACATATCTCGGTTAGTTTAAGGAGATACAAACAACCGTTAGGTGAAAAAAAAATTATGTTTTCTAACATGTTGTAACAGAGTAAAATTATTCACTTGGTACCAACTCTAAACTGTAAGATGGATGCATAAAAACATCCTAACCAAGCGCCTTGAATTTCTAGCGAGTCACTACTGATGTGTATGGCTCGGCGTTGTCCTAATAGAACACAATTCCTTTTATATTTACCACTTACTTCGGTCGTTCCAATTTTCGACAGAGATCGCAATTAAGGAGATAGATGATAGATGATTCCTTACCAATCTCACCATACACGTAGCAAACCTTTTATTATTTTATCAATTACTCGACAATTGGTCTTCCAGAGCGTGGTCATTTTGGACATAAAAATTACCCGAAAGGAACGAACCCAAAACTGCGCATTGTTGACTCCTACAGTATCAGCTTATACCAGGTTGTTCAATAAGTTTTGTCGTTTCATATGGAAAGCACAAATTAATGATTCAAAATACACTTTATTAACTATTTAGATAATCTCCCTGAATGTTAATACACTTGCTCCAACGATCCTCCAATCTGTGGATCCCATCCCTGAAATGAGAATCCGGAAGGTCTGCAAAATACGCTTCAACAGCCATTATGACCTCTTCATTTGATGAAAAACGCTTGCCACGCATACATTTTTTGAGTTCTGGAAACAAATGGAAGTCGCTGGGGGCCAAATCCGATTTTGAATTTGTAATTTAGTTTATTCAGAGCTCAAGAAAAACTGGCCAGTCAATGCCCTTCTTAATATAAATGTCTATCGTCTTTCGAAAATAGAATTTTTTTATGAAGAACACCGACTTCGAAAAGTTGATTTTCCCTATAACCCTTCACAAGGCAGGTATAAAAAAATACTCGTAAATTCAACTTTCCTCCAATCGACTTGAAATTTTGACACAATATTCTTAAGTTAATATGCATTCAAGAAGAAAATTTCCTTAGGATTAAAAATTTTACTCTCCCTACAAGTTACAGTCATAAGTCAGGCTTTCAAATAGTACGGTATGCGAAAAAAGCAATCTAAGAAAATTTAGTTGGACTTCATTATTTTCTAAATTAAATGATATCCAAATGATTAGAGCGAGCTCTTGAAGTACCTATAAATTTTCAAAGTGCTTACAAATATAGTCCAATAGAAATAATTTTATAGTAAACAGTATTTTTATATTACTGTTCTGTATTATGATGAATTCAACAAAAAACTTCCGTCAGATGTTGTCAGCTTATATTCTAAATTGTTTGGAGAATCATATTCCTAAGTATTCTTCGCTACCTTCCGCTTTCTCAAACGGTTGTCAACACCCACAGCTTCTAGTTTTTCGTTTGAACAATCAGTGATGAGGTTCAAGAAGTACTAATATGCACATATGTATGTATGTATATAGTTGTTCATATGTAGTACATACAATTACTAATACGCCTAGAAGAAATGTGACTCCAAATCATTAGAAGAGAAATGAACGCATTTCTATGGAAAACGCGAATAACCTGAACTTCTGCACTGCAAGGTAAAGGAAATCAAATAAAGGGACACAAAAATGTTTGCGCGGGGTATCAAATTATAACACATTTCTTGCACTCCGCAGATGCATGTGCTATATTCGTTTATAAATATATTTGTGCACTCACCATGGAGACAAGGCTAATTTTGAAGATTTCAAATTGTAACCTGCTGCGATAAAATCTTTTCAATCTGCATTGCATAGATAGATTCCGGCACTCAAATAAGCAAGAGCTTGAACAATAAATGCAACTTAAGTAAGAGCCTGTCAGGATGTGTCAAGGATATCCTTTACACTAGCAAAGCATAAAAATTATATGAAACTGTTGAGGGGCAATGCAAAAAAACTATGAATAACTATGCGGAATGCATTATCATGAAACAAGCGAGTATATATAAAATATATTACAAATTTATTTATAATGCTCTGAACGTATATACATATGTTCATATATTCAACTTGTCATATGAGCGCACAACGACTACTAGCGCGCCCCTCCAAATACATATACAATCGTAATAATTCTTTTTTTGTCCAAAATCGTACATTTTTTCCTGTTGAACACAATCTGTTTGCTGCCAGCGGATGTGTTACTGTAGTAAATTTTGTCAAACCGTGTATAACAGTATGTGCGCGTTCGTGTATTCGTATGTCAACATGTGCTTGTGTGAGTGCCTTTGAGTGCTTGCAAATTGTTTGCTTATTTCCTAGCTCCCCTTAACGCTGACACGTGCATTTGTTTGCATTTTCACTACAGTGACAATGTGCAACAAAATAAAAAACACTCCACTGGACAAAGATTCATCCTGTTCTGTTTTTTTCTGTACTTTTCCCGCATATTTTTGCCAGTTTATTCAATTTACTGCAGCAAAAATGTTGTCACTGCCCATTACCACACATCCTCCGTTACTAACGGTCGACGCGTTGCCGTATTGCCCTCATACATTCGCCAATGTTTTTGTTGTTTATCAATAATATTTCATTGCTGTTGTTTATGCATTTCGTTGTTGGTAGCTTTTTGGCAAGTTCATAAAAATTCAAGAGCTTTTTATATGCAGTGTTGACAACATTTTTTTATATACAGTTGTCATGTTTGGTTGTTGTTTCTTTATTTTTGTGCCAGTTATCATTGATTTATGTGCATTTGAATGGCGATCAGATACTTAAGTGAAGTACTTCCGCTTCCGTCATTAGTGTGAGATCCACTCAACATTGGACATATTTTGGACATTATGCAAATATCATTGTGCATTCGATTGTCACATTTTCGCATTTCATTTCTATTTTTTTCGACATGTAAATGGTTTGAAAAATGGAATATGCAACTTATATGAATATATTCAGTGAATAAAATATTAGGCAGGAGTATATCCAGTATTTATGAAATATTAATTTTCCGTTCGATATTCGTACGAATTTCATCAATCGTCGCTGGCTTGTTAGCATAGTCCATAGACTTGACATAGTCCCACAGGAAATAGTCTAACGGAGACAAATCCCATGACCGATTAAATAGCTGCCTGACCAATAACGCATAATTTGCTTATTGATGAAGTCATTCAGCCAAAAATTAGCATCATCGCCGAAGATGATTTTTTGATGAAAATCTGGATCATTTCCAAGATCTTGCTCAGCCCATTTCAGGAACATACGACGATTCTGGTGGACAAGCGTCAATTCAATTTGATCTTGTAAGGTTGTAAGCCCCGATCTTTTCGCAAAATTCGATACAACGACGTCACAAAGATGCCCACCCGCTTGAGAATAACGTGTGAGTGACTGATTTGGGTCTTCCTCAATTGATGCGCTAGCGGCAGCAATATTCTCGACATTATTCTCTTCTTTGTTTTACTGGCACGAAGACATTTTGTACTGTGCCTGTGGATTCAAAATTTTCCACTAAACGATCAATTGTTCATCGGACAGGACGATTATGACGACCTTAAATTGAACGTAGCGCTCTTAAAGTTGAGACCACTCTCTCCGAATTTCGGTAATTAATTTGAATAATTTCGACTCGTGTTGGATCGTATACCTTTCCATGGTGAAATGGCAAACCTTGCTGAAGATAAGTGTCATAAGAGCGTGAAAAAATATGGTTCCGTTTGCTATCCCTATCGGTGGTCTACTCTTGTAGCGTCTTGATTGAAAAATCCGTTAAAAAACCACTTCCTTTATGTGCAGATGTTATTTAAACAACATTTCTATAGCAAGTATTTTACAAAAGATATCCTGATTCAGTACCAGGATGCTTCTATTTTGGCAACTTTTCTAAGCCGCATTTATAAAAATAAAATTTAGCACTAAATTCTAGATGAACTCATTATTTATTAGAAAATCATTCATATAAAATTTTGTTAAAGAGCCCTCGATTCTTTTCACACAAGGTGCATTCCAAAGTAAACAGGATTTAAAAAAAAACAATTTGTTTTTTCAACAAAATCAATTTATTTTATTCAAAATAGTCTCCTTCTGCTTCAATACAGCTTTTCGCACGGTCCAAAAGTATGTCGAACGAGTGTTTTAGCTCGTTGGCCGGTATGGCCGCCAGTATGCCGGTGCAAGCCTTTTGAATGGCCTCTACGTCTGCATAACGCTTTCCTTTCATGGGCAAATGCATTTTTCCGAAAAGGAAGAAGTTGCACGGTGCCATATCAGGTGAATACGAGGAGTGGTTAATGGTTAAAATGTGATTTTTGGTCAAATAATCGGTCACAAGCGTCGATCGATGAGACGGCGCACCAAACCCTTCAATACTCCAAGGTAGAATACCGCATTAACGTTTTGGATAATACCCTTGGAATTAAAAAAACAAATCAGCATTGTCTTCACTCAAGACTTCTCCATGCGCGATGTTTTGGGTTTCGGTTTGTCCGGTGCTTCCATTCAGCGCTCTAGCGTTTCATTTCGGAATCATATTGGAAACACCACGTTTCGTAACCAGTCACAATATTGTAAAGGAAGTTTTTTTCTTTTTTGACTTCTTTAATGATGAAATGTTGTTGGATTCTGAGCACTTTTTGGTCGTCAGTCAATTTTTGCGGAACAAACCGTGCGCACCGCTTCGTAAGCCCAAATGTTCGGTCAAAATTCGATAAATCGATGTTTTGGAGATGTCTAATTCCATTTCAATGACTTTCAAAGATGATTTTGCTGATTTTTGATGAATTCAAGCACAGTTTCGATGGAACTTCCGGTGTTCACGGATTTTGATTGGCACACATGTTGATCGTTATTTCTAGATTCAAAAAGTCCTGTATACTTTGGAACGTACCTTGTACTTATATTTTTTTATATATGCTAAAACTTTAACCCTTCAAAAGCTAATGCATATTTACGTTCGGAAATATATTCAAATATATAAATTTTATATATATTGTATATATAGTATTACATATATTATTTTAAAACTCTTACTTTATCCTCCGAATTTTTACGCCAAAAGAGAAACGTCGCTGTTCAATACGTGTCTTCAATTCTTCCTCTTCAGGCAATAAACCAAAAATACCACAAAGTAAGTAAATATTACCGTAAAGTAAATATTTTCACTCAACAACATTTAACACCGCAAGCTAATGACTTGGAGGCCGATTTGTAAGGTGCTATGTGTGTAGTAATAAACTCGAATCGTTAGCCTGTTCCATATGTACGACGACTCCGAATGTAGAAACAACATAAATATACCACATATGAATATGTATATAGTATATGTATATGTGAAGCTATGCAACATGTAAAAGGTGCACATAAATCATAAGCGATTTTCAGCCGTCAGACATTGTACGTCCAAAGCCTATATATCATAGTGCTACGAACGCAAAGGTCAAAGTTAAAAAAGAAGGAGTGAAAAATATGTAGTCATTTAAGGGCTCTCCTCTGAGAGAAAAAGTTGTTAAAGTCTCACTAGGTGCCGTGACCGAGTTATCTTGCAATGTAGTTAGTTAACCTTAATACCATGCTAGTTGTTATTGTTTGCTGTTATTTATTGCACGTTGCAAACTCTAGAGCTAAAAGCGAATAAGCCGTTAGCGAAATTAAATATACATATTTTGGAACAAGTAAGGAAAGATTGAGCAAAAACAACGTTTTTTGCTGGGCTTGTAAAGGATTTTATGTGATATTAGCGATTTTGACACGGATTTTTAAAAGGACAAATATGTCAGTACTGTGAAGTCTTAGATGATAGTATCAACGGATCGACCAGTTATTACCAAGGTATTCCCTCTAGATGATACTGTCCATTAAACAGGTCGGCATCATCCCTATCTTTAACAGATTTCAATTTTATACAGGGTTTGTCCGGAAAGTAATAGAACTGATTTTCTTCCGTCACTACTGTACTTCGGAGCGTGCTACGACTGGACTCGGTAGAAGGCGCTCCTAGCTAACGAACAAGCACCTGGGGAGTCAGGACAACATTTTCGCGTCACGCCCGTCTGTCAGTGATGCAAGCCGAAAATGCAGAGTTTGTTGGAGCAGAGGTACGCGATTAAATTCTGTGTGAAACTCGGTAAATATGCGACAGAGACGTTACAAACAAACTTACCAGACCTTTTTGGAAGGCTGGGAATTGGTCGCTGATGAAGACCGGAAGAATGAGCAAATCCAAAGAGAAAAAATGCTTATTGTCTTTTTTCACATCAAAGGCATCGTCTACCAAGAACGTGTTCCTGCTGGGCAAACCGTCAACGCCAAGTTTTACGTGGAGTCCTCAAGAGACTCAAAAGAAGGGCCAATCGGGTCCGACAAAACATCGCAGCCGATTGGAAGTTGCTCCACGACAACGCCTCGGCTTACAACGCCTTGCTTGTGAATTGCTACCTAACCAAGGCCGGCATTCAAACGCTTCCGCAGCCGCTCCACAGCCCAGATGTTGCCCTCTGACTTTTTTTTGTTTTCTTGCCTAAAAAGGCCGATAAAAGGCAAGCATTTTGAGACGACAGAGTGCATCCAAGCTGCATGCATGCTACAAGCTAATACACTCCTAAAGTCAACGTTTTTAATATTTTAGTATCGAAGTTTTACAAATACTATACAAATTCCATCCTATTCTACCTTGAAGTATATAAAAAGTATTTTAAAAAATGGAGAAATCTTCACACATATGAATATGTCTACATGCATACATATGTATTTAAAGGGTCATGATAAATCAGTTGGCATTGCCCTTACGGCTGTGAATTTTTCACTTCACTCGATAATTATAGTGTGCACTCCTAAAATCACATTTCATTTCAGTTTCGGTTTTGATTCTTTCTTGCCTTTTGCTGAATTCCATTTCATATATCATTGTTTTTATGTTGTCCTCACTAAATTTGCTTCGAGACTGAACTTACAGCCTTATAAATTAAAATTCATTCCATTTCTTTTTATTTCTCACAATTTTATTTCTTAACTCTTGCTTAAATTAGATATTATAAATTTAGCCAGACTGAACGATATTTCATATATGTCACTGTTTTGTTCTTGGAAAATCAAAATGTAGTTCCGCCCATAGTCCAGGGCTGACTCTACTACAGAAGTTTAACAAGGATATTCTTCTCATATGAAAAAGGGTTAACATGTAGGCTACAAATGTTTTTCTACACATTTGAAGGTTTTTTCTGTAATCCCTAAAATCCTAATTTTTAAATTGTGAATCCCAAATACCGGATTGAAATATAAGAAATTTAGTACTAAGTACGAACTTTAATCCCGAAAATCGGACTGAAAAAGTGTAATCCTTATCATACTTGTATAATTGAAAAAAGAAATTATTTTAAAATTAAAATGTTTTCCGCAATCGCATACTTCATGTTTTAGCATTATGTACTAGAGCTTACACGGAGGTATCATCTTCAATACACTAAAGCACTGGTCTGTATATATATATGTATATATTCATAAAATGATCAGGATGACGAGATCAGTTTAAATCCTGATGTCTGTCTGTCCGTACAAACTGCAACCTGAGGAAAAATTTAGTTATTGACATTAAACTTTTCACTTGTATTCCTTGGTCGAATGGAGTTCGTTAAAGGGCGTAATACCGCCCCCTATCTCCCAACCATTCATGCTGTATCACCCAAATTTACACAGAATAAATAAATACACCTCTTGAGACAGTGCGAAAATAGGTCAAAGTTGATGTTAATCACGCCCGCACCCCATAAAACTACTAAAAGTGCGCTAAATCAATAAGCAAATGTGTCAGAAACTTCAAATTTTACATCCAGGTTCCCACAGGAAGACTTCATATCAGCAATTGGACTATGGGCTTGGCACCGGCATCCTTTACGTGAAATCACATATCTTAGGATCTACTTGACCAATTTAAACCAAGATACATAGGTACATAGAACTATTATTGACATGCCCATGTTACAATGAAAAAATGGGCAAAATTGTATTATAACCACTTCCATCTAATTTTGTCACTTTTTGAACTCAAGCAACAATAAAAGTGTCGAGGTAAAACTTTGCAGGAATAATACCTTTTCAAGTTTAAAAATTGTCAAAATCGAACCATAACTATTCAAGACCCCAGATAACGAAATTAAGGCTTTCAGAGCCTATGGCTGACTTTAAACGAAAAAAATCGGTCAATGTATAATATAAATAATTGACATTAAAAAAGAATAGTATGTCAAAAATTGGTTGGATTGGGCCAATATTTCCGTTAGATAAGAAAATTCTTTTTTGATAGTAATATCTCTGTGTATCAAAAATTGGTTGGATTGGGCCAATATTTCCTCGCATATACCTAATAGATTTTCGAATTTCCAGTTGATTTTATAGCTCTTAGCTCTAAATATGAATGGAGTTGGTGTCGACTTTATTCTTAATCTCATATCCCTAATATAAGGAATTTCGATCCTCTATATGAATCAAAGTAATATGGATATTCAATTTAGCCTCTTCGGTTGAGTTTATGTCACACAGTTCTCATTTGAGCATGATTTTAATTTAATTTTAATTTGAAGTAAATTATAATAAGGCAACAGATACAACTTAATAAAATATCAAATTTGATTGTAGATCATTCCCGATTTGATCGAATACTGAATGTTGAATTTTTTCGTAACACTTTTAAAAAGAAGTTTTGCCAATACCTGAACGTATATTCCCGGCATTGATCCTTGTATGTTGCTATTGTATGAAATGTTGGGTTCAACCGAACTTTGCCCTTACTTACTTATTTATTATTAACTTGTATTGTATAACAAAAATCACCTGTTAACTGAGCCCATGGTATACAATAAACTTATAACAACGATCCGTAAAAAAACTATATTAGTAAAATAAATTCTGACACGTCTAACGTCAGCACCATAACGTAATCGTATTAAGAACAAATTTGCGTTAAAAATATGTGTGGCGCCACTGACCAGTCAAAACTACCACGGAATGATTATACCAAAAATAATCCATTCAAAAGTGATTATGCGTACGATCATGCATAAAGCCTTGATTTCACAACTCATCCACCCCCAATGCATAGACGTTTCATTACTTATTCTCATTGCTTCATATAATCGAGCATGGCAAATCGATTTTTAACCAAAAATCATAATCAATTTGTTACGCTTTTTGTGGTCAAACTGTTTGTATTTTTTTGTTTTTTGTTTCTTTTCAAATAATGCATTATGTACTTATAAGCATTTAAATACATTTTAATTTTCGAAACACCATCGATGGATAAAATAACGCATCCTTATGTGATGGTGTCGAACGAGGATATGAATGTATGCATTTACTGTTGGATGTGCATTTGTATATACATATGTATGTATGTATAATATATAGGGGCAAGCACTGCGGGGGTGGACACACTTCTATTCGTCAGCAAACCATATATTTGTGTGTACATGTGTACAGGCAGGAATGTGTAGGTCCTGCGAGAAACAAATGTAAAGAACCGTGTACTTTGACTATGAGCAGTACACAATTATACACATATCCTTATAAACATAAACATATGCATACAACATACACAGTCATGATGCTATATAAAAAGCCGAATAAATAATAAAATATGTATGTGGCCACGCCAACATCAACAATGGCAACTAACCACTACAGAAAAAGTGTCGACAATAAATAATGAAAGTAAAAATGAAGGTGAAGGAATAAAAAACACACAGTCATTGTGGGGCCATTAGTTGTGGCACCAGACAGAGCACGCGTCTCACAGTGGCTACGATTTTTCACTTCCACATACGACTAAATTCTATTACTACGAGTATAGCGTACTTTTATTATAAACATGTACATACGTATTATAATGGCATTAGCGACAATGCACAACATGCGGTGCCGTGAAAATGAAAATTTCAAGCCTTACATATGTCGACGTCCTTTCTTCGCGTCGTGCCACTACAACCACTAAGATGCGCCCCCCACTATCGCTCTTTTCTTTCCTCTTTATTGTTGTTATTTTTGTTTCCTAAGGCTTATATTGAGTGAACTATTTGAAGGAAATCGGAAATTAGAATCTTTCGAACAGTCGAGTATCCTTAGGGCGTTGTAAAGTGATAAGCTTATCGTTGGAAATGTCACGCCTGGATGTGATGTTTTCATTAGGAAAATTTGTTATGCATATGTGGCAATCATTACATTTCAAGCAAGTTTTTCACAGTTTATCAAGCAATGCATGTTTAGTTTATGCTTTAGGTAAAATCTTAATCCTTTCATATAAGCTACCAGAGTAAAAGTTGTACTGTTAAGATGATAACATAACGAATTTGACGTAGTTGAGATTTATATATTTTACACTTAAACAACGTTGTAGGAAGAATTCAAACCAAACGCTAACGACATAAGCAAGAACAGTTTTATTTAAAGCTGAAATAACAGGAAAGATCAAGGCTCCTTGTAAATAACTATGTATGTATGTGTATGACGAGATCTGCAGAAAAATTATTTGCTCTGTTTTCTAGAATTTAATAGCCATGGTTGAAGCTAAACCATATATTTTAGTTTCTCAAAAGCCCGCTTCATTCCCATTCATTCTTACTTCATGAACAAATTTTATTTAATACATTCTACGATACAGTCAAAAAAATTGGTCCGAGATTGTAGCGTTGCTTTTGAAAATCTTGTATGCTAAATTTCATAAAGATAGCTCTTCAATAAAAAAGTTTTTTCCTAAAAGAACTTGATTTTGTTCTTCTGTTTGTGTCCGATATCGGCGGTTCCGAAAACTTGACAACTGATTAGGAAGAAAAGTACGAGGGGATGTTTCATCATTGAAGCTGATTTTACCGACTTTTGTGCCAAAGATACATTCTTTGCCCACCCTAACGTTAAAGTCGCCAAGCACGATTTTGACATTATGCTGGGGGCAACATCGTCCTTGGGGGGGTCACATCGTCCTTTTCTTCCGTCGGGGCGTGGGCGCAAATCAACGATATGTTGAATAACTTCGCTTTGATGAGAATTGTGGCTAAACGTTCATCCACCGAAGTGAATGCCAAGACTCAGCGGCGGAGCCTTCCTTTTTCCCACCACGAATTCCACACCGAATTTGCGCTGCTTTATATAGCCACTGTAGTAAATGTGCCACGAGGACCTACTTGTCTCCGTCCTTGTCCCGTCCATCGCACCTATTGGACGGCGGTGATGTCTGCCTTGACTTTTACGAGGATATTAAGAAGCTGGGCAGAAACATCTTTCCAATTAAGGGACCGGACATTCCAGGTCGCAATCCTTATTGCTTTTGTCAAGGTTATCATCAAACCCCTTCCGTGGCTGGTTTTTTCCTTTTAATTGAGGGCGTTTTTTACGTGGTGGCTCCCAAATTTAGCGCACATTTTTGGAGGGATGGTTCAGCTCCTCACTTTAGCTCGCCTTCACACAGATGTTCTTTAGCTACCCAGAGGATACTTCGTCTAAGGCCGGAAGCAGTGAGCTGTTTGAGTCATATGTAAACGAATCGTTTCTGGACACTCCCAAGTGAATGATGCTCAGAGAACTTTCCTCACTTGCGTGATCTTCTACACTTGACAGCATTCTTCAAGCTTCGTGACAATATGTTGTATTTAAAAAAACTGCTTTTATAAGCATTTCTTTTATAAATTTCCAGTTGAAATCTATTTTTAAGGAACAGTAGTAATCTGCCATAATAAATATGACGATTCTATCAACTATGATATGTACCTTTCTTCCCTCGCTTTTAAATCCTGGTGATCCTGGCTGTCTCTGTCCCTCGCTATATTTTCCAAAATTATCCAACAATTTATCCGAATGATAAGTGCTCCACATCGCATAGTCTAACTTGATACTCATATGTTCTCCTAAAGTCTGAAAGCCTTCTTTTCAGTTTTTTTTTCATAATTTGGCACTTTCCGGTTACCTGTGAAATAACTGAAATTAAAATAATGTCCTTCCTTGACCAAGCTTTTGACAAATTTCTTTATCATTCCTAACTTGACCACGATATCTGGGAATTTGACATCATTGGCCTCCGCGCCGTTAATTCTGCTTTCTCCAGACTGCATAAGGAAGCGAGGCAAATGGGTCCGTAGTGAACAAGGAAAAAAATATCTTACACATTGGTCTAATATTTCGAAATATTCTATAGCAAACTGCCTTAGAATCTAAACAAGATAATAATGAAATACATACTGTCCTAAACAACCTGTCTCTCAATCTATCAGCTCTTTCTGGTAGGCAGTAAATTAAAAATTACGATACGCTCATTTTTCCCCTTAACAAATGTATTAAATGCAATTCTTGCTAAAAATATTATTCCACTTTAATTACCCATTTGCTATACAATATGAATTTTTTACGTTTTGGCGTAAACCTTTTGAAAATTTTTATTATCTTTATCAGGATTAATTAAATAGAAATGAGCAATCGTAAACTGGTGCAACTGCTCTCTAAAATATAAGACAAAGACAGAAGGTCTGACTGGTCATTTAAAGTCAACATTGCTTTGAAATAAACAAAACAACAACAATTGCTGACCATATGTTGCAATATTTTCTAATAACCTTTTGCTCAATAGAATATTGAAAAAAGTAAAAAATGAAAAAAAAAATGCTAACAAGCAAATGCTTACATGAGAAATACATAAATCTATAATCATCGTTGGTCATGTAGTTAACGCCCACTTTACCGCAAAAAAATACCGCATCGCTGTGTTGCACAGTACGCCAACAAACTTTGTCGTCCTTTTTAACAAAAACTCCAAACACACATGTGTACGTATATGCAAGACGATCCTGCCTAAATCCAAATGGACATAACAGGCTTCTCAATATTTTCTAGTTAAGTCATATGGTCACATAACTAGCTGCACACGCGCAGGCATGTTCTTCATGCATATATATGTACACATGATATATATTGACTCCTAACCGTAGTGATAATCTCTCGCATGTCCTGTGCGTCGGTTAATGCATTGCTCCTTTGCTACGATCACCCTTAGATCTCTAGTTGGTTGCTTGTCAATAAGCGTGAAAAAACAGCCAAAATTTCATACCGACAAAAAGAAGAATTTCTGCGGAAAAACTTCGGTCAGTAAAACGAAACACAAAGCGCCATGTACATAAACGATAACACAACTGCCACCAGACCCTTCGTCACGTTGTCCTTTCATGCGATAGTTGTTGAGTAAATGAGCTACTTCTTTGTCGATTTCTATGGTTTGCGGCTTCTTTTAGTGATGTTCAGTTTTGTTTCAAACTGCTTGTGATTAGAGGCGAATGTACATCTTCAAGTGGTGGCAACCTGTTGTGCAACATCTTTATTATTTACAGTTTAAGTGCAAGTAGCGAAGCAATTGGTGCATCGGGCATGTGCTGCATTATAAAATAAATAAGTAAGTACTTCTACAAGTATGTGGCGATTTGACACTCGTTTTGCGGCCATAAATCTGAATTTACATGTTTAGTTAAGTGGCTCGTGGGTATATACTGAGTAATATAGTACCTATAGTTATGCAAGAACTTATTTAAAGGGAGCAATGCCCGGTTGTAACGCTTGTCATATTGTTAGAAGTGTCAAATCACTAATTTTCTGGGAAGATTGAAAGTAATTGTACAACGCTGTGTCATATTGAAAGAAAATTTTACTTGACTTTTATATGAACATTTATATGTTTGTGTGAATTCACTACACGGACCAATAGAAATATCAAAATTTTAGCTTCGCAAGTTGCTGATCCTTTTTTCTCAACGATCATTTGACTTTTGTGAAGATTTGATAGAAAATATGTCTTTATTACCAATTATAATCTCCGTCCAACGTTTATTGAGACGGACCTCCAGCATTTCAATATCGGTTCGATAGTAGTTGAAGTCTTCAAAATAGATTTTTGAGGAAATTTTGAAATGAGGAGATAAACATTTGGCGCAATGGTTTTCTGGCGATCCACTATTTGGATCAGGGAAAGAGGAATAGAAAAAAATTGGGCTTGAGTGTTGCTTGGGGAAAGGGAAGTACGGCACGGCGTTTCATTAATTTGCTGTGGAGTATTTTCTGAATTTTCTCAGAAAATTTGAATTGGAGTTTTTAAATACCATTTTTGAAAATTTGGAGAAATAAAAGTATTTGCTACATTCAAAGCATAGGGTAACTGTGAGAGTGACACGTCGCGACGACAGAGTAAAAATAAAGATACTGTTTTTTTTGTCACTTCTAGGTCGCAAAATGTCGCTCTCACAGTTTTCCCTATGCTTCAACTCTGACATATCCGTTTGTTTCTCAAAATATGTTCGGTTAAAGAAACTATGGAATTTTTTATCTGTACACAAGGTTTGTACAAATCGTCACCTGAAATGCAAAATAACGTATCATCAAAAAAATTCGAAATTGAGTGTCTTATTGATTACGCTTCACTACTTCAAATTATATACATAATATTAAATATGTTCAACATTTCGGACTGCGGTCATATATAAACCAGTTTTAACCAATATTAATATTTTGTTTCACTCATGTTCCATTTTATTCCGTGTTTCATTCATGCCACTGTAAATTTCTGAAAATGTTACGTTAATTTGCATTTCAGGTGACGAAATATTTCTTGAAAATGGAAAAACTATTTTTAAGAAAGATATAAAACAAATTCAAAGACTGACGAGTATTCGAGTAAAAATTAATGTTTTTCATTGTTATTCAGATTATTGCATTGTGTGTGTACAACTCTTTATCTCTTATAATAAATTTTGTAAAAAAAATTTGTTGAAGTATTTTTCTGAATGGAACAACAACGAAGATCGTTTTGCTGCCCCTACGACGTTGCGCCCGGGGCGACGGGCCCCTTCAACCTCCGTTCCGAGCTCCAGTAGCTTCTGGCGAGTCATCAACGAAGTGTGTGATCTCTGATATGGTAGATCTCATATGGGATCAGCTCATAGTGGATGATTCCCTTCCAATCCCACCAAACACACAGCAAAACCTTTCTGGACGTCAATCCCGGCTTGGCCACTGTTTGGGACGATTCGCCGGCATTCGACTACGACCGTTTTCGCTTTATATTGTCGTATGTGATCCATTTTTCGTCGCGAGTCACCATCCGCTTTAAAAATGGGTCGAGTTCGTTCCGTTTCAGCAGCATGTCGCAGGCGTTGATTCGGTCCAGCCTTCTGCAGATGCTTTAAAATGGTTTGGTGACTAACTTCCATCTTCTGGACGATGTCCAGAGATGCCACATGCCGGTCTAACTCGATGATCGTGGGTAACGTGCTAACCTTGATCATCAAGGAAGAAATACGGCCCAATGACAACGCCAACCCATAAACCGCACGAAGCCTTAATTTTTTCGGGATGCCATGGTGACTCTGGAGTACATGTGGATTACTACCTGATCAATAATGCATATTTTGCTTATTGACGAAGCCATTCAGCCAGGAATGAGCCTCATCGCTGAAGATGATTTTTCGATGAAAATCCGGATAATTTTCAAGTTGTTGCTCAGCCCAATTTACGAACATACAATGATTCCAATGAGCCAACGGCTTCAGTTCTTGTGTCAGTTTGAAAACGACGTGAAAGAGACTGATTTGGGTCTTACTCAATTGATGCACTAGCGACAGCAAAATTCTCGACACTACGGGCACTTCTTTGTCTTACTGGCACGGAGACATTTTCTACTGTGCCTGTGGATTAAAATTTTTCCGCTAGACGCTCAATTGTTGATTTGACAGGACGATTATGACGACTGACTTCGAATTTCGGTAGTAAATTTTAATAATTTCGTGTCGGCGTTGGATCGTATATCTTTCCATAATGAAATGGCAAACCTTACTGAAGAGAAATGTCAAAAGAGCGTGAAAAATATGGCTTTGGCTGTCCATATTGGTCAACTTTTATAGCGTCCCTATTGAAAAACTCGTTAATAGCGTTAAGCTGTGTTCTCACGATTCAAGATTAATGTGTAACTTCTAACATGATATAAATTTACATATATATATTGTTTATAGATATACATACATATACATTTATCTCCACATACATGTAGACATTGTATATTTAAGATACCTTTAGCTACATGGATCAAACCACAACCTAATCAATACATTATGTTGGCTATTAATTCACATACATACATATATAAATCGATTCAGGGCATTAAATAATTACGCTTTCAAGAGTGAAGATGATCAAACTCTCTTGAATTTAAACCAAATGATGCTTCAGTTCAGCGTACAATGTTTGTTGTATAAGCCAATAATATAAAATATCAAACACAAGATCATATTGTACTGCATATAGGACATAAGAAAAATTAACAAATCATAATATCATCATTTATCATCATTAAATGGAGCCAACAAATGTTCTGCATGCGAGTAGGCCGTGCATTACAGGTACATACCTGTACATGGATACATTTCAGTATGTTTGTACAAGTATGTGTCGCAACATTAAAGCCGTGCGCGCCACACGCATAAGCATATCCAAAGTTATGGCTTACTATGTGTGCAATTGTATGCATGTTACAGGCTTATATGCATCATATATGTATGTACATATATATATGCTATTAATTGTGTCTAAAAGCAGGCAAGAGCAACGGTACAGCCCCAACAACGCCAATAGCTGAAATCGGTGTGAACGCGTACCCAAATACTGACTTGTATGTGTATACATATGTATGTATGAATATATTGTAAATAATATAAATAGTTGAACAAAAAAAACAGCTACGTACAAGCCAACATTCCGGCCAACCAACCAACACGCTTTGGTTATAAATCAATCAAATGCTTCGTTATATGTGTAGCCACGGGCTTCAATTGGCACCAAAGCTAAACCGCTTGAAGATTATCTATAAGTAAAACCGAAAATATGCGCCACCCAATAGTTGAAAAGAAATTCGAGGCACACGAGGAAATATTTTGTATTATTTTTCATTGCTATATTAGAAGATAGATATGAGAATGCTTGCAAAAGGGCCTTCTTATCCCCCTATTATGCTATCATATAAATTTAAAAAATGATGTTTTACTTGTGGCAGCATCCATGCCGCGTTCGCACCGGGTGCAAATGGGCCGCCGACCAGCTAACTGTCAACACCACACATCAAATGCCACACTTCCCTGACACTCATAGCCATACTCGTACAACAGCGTGGACGCATGGAAATGAGTGCGTGACTGACAGTGTGTCTACTTTGTCGCGCATACTTGTATCGGTATGCCTTAATAGAATATTTAAAAAACTATCGTTAGTGCCATCACAAGCAATATCGCGCTACAGCAAACATAAGGCACAACAATAACATTTTAGCCACAAGCTAGACTTAACGCTTTTGCCTTAAAATTTAATTGCAGGCTTAGTGCGGCGGTGTACGCCTTAGCTGTCTTAAAAGCGTAATAAAATACTTTGTGGCTATGAGCTGAACTCCACAGCTAGCATCAGCTTAGCTCAACTCAGCTCGGGTCGGGATTGGCGTGATTTGGAGCGCAAGCTCATGTTATTGTGGCCGTTTGATTTGTTAAAGCTGGCGTGTACATATGTGTGGTATGGAAGAGGTGCGAGATCGATTGCATCGCTCATTCAACTCGAAAATTGATTGATGCAGTTTATTATAGCCGCCCGGCACATAAATCAATATCGCTATGCTTGGTTGAGTAGAAAGATAGATCTGCCTATATACATATGTACATATACATATGCATTTTTATCCCCACGTGTTCGTACCTCTGTAAGCATAGGAATACATATTTATACTTGTAAGTGTATTATAGATTTAGGTGTACCATTGCACAGAGCCTCATATATGCTTAATCAAAATATATATCTTTAATGTTGACTTGACTGGCGCTTGCATGAAAGATCTATAAATTTAATTAAAATTTCTTTTCTTTGATTTGAACTTAATGAATTGCATACGGTTTGTTGTTGTTTAGTTTAATGTTGTCCCATAGCCAATGGCGGTTGCGCCGCTCATCGAAGCGTATCGAATGTATATATTAAGCAGTGGAATCTGAAATTGACAGGTGTGGCGCCTTCACATTTAAATTTTATACCTCTTAGCCATCTGTATTATGACTTATAGGCCTGTTTTAATAATAGCCATATTTCATTTAGGAAGACAAATTTGCTTTTGACTTTAAATATTTTGATTAACGTTAACGCTTTAATTAAACGGATATGAGTGAACTAATCAATGCCAAATAGTTTTAGTTTTAGTGTTTTAATTATTAGAAAAAAAAATATAAATTAAATATTTATTTGGAAATACATATGTATATAACAATAACTCTAGTGAGCATAATCTTTACCAAGTATTTCTAAAAAATCATTACATATCCATATATTTCACGATATTATTAGTTTTTTAAGGAGTTACGTTGGTTTCCTCGGGTAGAAAATATCCTTTTTCGACAATTTTTTTTCTCATATCAAAAATTAAATATTTTATTACAATTTTTTTTGTTGCAAATATGTATACACAATTAGCAAAGAAATTGTAAAATTCTTGGAAAAAAATAGTTTAAACTGAGCCATTGCGACGCCATTTCCGGTGACACCTCGGGAAAAAGATGCGCCCGCGTTGGCAGGATAACATCTTACAGGATCATCTAAAGTGAAAAAAATGCGTGTTAAAACCTTAACTTAAAACTTGAACGAAGGAAAAAACTGACATTTCACAAAAACATTAAAATTTCTAGACATTTTTTTTTTAAATAGTTGTAATCGAAAAAAACATCCTTCGTCCAAGCCTTTAAGGATTATATCTCACAAACCTGTATAAAATTTCATGAAGATCGGTTCAAAATTCCTCGAAAAATCTTGCCAACGGACTTCAAAAACACCGTTTCGAGTAAAATGTGTTTAAAGCCGGGGCACTTTGCCTATATAGTCTCGAGAGCATAAGTTCTCAAGACTATATCTCCGAAACTATTACTCGGATCAACTTGAAAATTTAGGAGAATATTCAAGAAGTGTTGTAGAATTTAATAAGACAATAAAAAAAATTGATTCTTTGAAACCCATAAACCCATGTAATTATGTCGCCGAAAAATAAGATTTCTTTAATTGGTCTGAGACCGGAGTTATAAACTATTATCATACGTTTACTATAGCCAAATCTAAAATAATAAAAAAAAATTCAAAAGCACAAGGGAGCTAAATAATTTTTTCCTTTAGATTTCCATTATCCAATCTTTATTAAATAAAATTTTCTATTTTCTTTGAATAATTTTGAATAACGAGTCAAAACTTTGCTTGATTATTTCGAAGCCTTGATGAAAATTAATTAACAAATAAGAATAAATAAGGAAGGGCTAAGTAAGTTAAAACCAGGGAAACAGCTTAAATTGCAAACCGTCAACCAGAGGATAGGAATCGGAGCAATTTTATATAGAGTGGAGACTTCGAGTTATAGAAGGAAATTTGTATGAAAATTTATATGAAAATTTACTTCTATTGCCAATTTCAGAATTCGAGTTATGGAGAACTTCGAGTTATTAAAGTTCAAGTAGTAGCTTATGTGACAAATACTACATTCTATTTATATGCCACATACTAATAAAATATTTTCTGAGGTAACATCATCATCAATGTATCATGCGGTGTAAAGTCACCCAGATGTTATATGTTTGTTATATGGCATAAGGTTTTTAGACACAAATACACTCTGTTATCAATAAAACATGTTCTCTCATTTTCATAAAGATAACTCACATGTTGCCTGATATATGCGGTAAAAAGGTACTGGGGTCCAAATATTTGGGTGCAAGGTGCTGGAACTGTTTTTGTTGGATTTGAACAGCTTTTGGTCATAAGGTGGAATATTAATTTTTACTTATTTTGTACACTGGGAAAGAAGGAATCAGATGGAACTTAAAATTTTTTAAACGAGAAGTAGGTGTGATTGTAATCCATTTTCGAGCTGTAACATTAGAATATTAGAAGAATCTTATATACGGAATTTGGTTGAAACCAGTCGAACAGATTCCGAGATATCTGAATTTATCTAAAGGTGGGCGGTGACACGCTGAAACTACGAAAACGCACAGAATAGAACTACTCATCAAAGTTATTACAACTCCTAGAAAGTTTCAGATACGCATCGAAATTCCAAAAAGAATAAAAATGGAGCTTTTCTGACTAAAATCTCAACTTTACTTAAGGTGTCAGTAGGGTAATCTGGCCTGTTTTTTTTGACATTTTTTTTTTCATTGAAATTTTTGTTCTACAATAGAACATTTTTCACATATCATGAGGTACTCGTACAATATCGTGGAGTGTATCAACAATTTTTTTCGGAATTTTTTGATCTATCGGAGAAATGGCTGGGTGAATGAGATGCGTGTTTTCACATACGGACTCGATTTCTCATGTTTAAATCATCTGAAACACAAAATCCCAATTTATTCTTAAAAAGTATAATACGTGAATGGTTATCGTCCCTACTGGAATCATGAAAAAATGTTCATAAATAAAACAGTATTTAACGTTTTTTTTTTAATTTTTCCCCATTTTTTCACATAAATTTCGTCTTAGCATTGTTAATAAATTATAAAAAATAATGGCACGATAGCCAGGCATTTTGTGAACATTAAAAAAAAAATTAAGCAAATCGGTTGAGTAGTTCGACCGGATCATCGACCGCCAATTTAAAAAAATGTGTTTTGAGAAAAACGTGTTTTAAGTTTACTTTACGGTACTGCACTCCGAGCGCTCCGAACGTCGAGCGGTATTATTATTTTTGAACCTTTTCGAAATCGTCCAACAGTAAAATGGGTTTCTACGTTAATTATAAGAGTATAAGGGAACAGAAAATGCAAAAAAAAAATTTAAAGATTACCCTAAGTGAGTATTCTAGTCTTAAAATTTGAAAATTCGAAAAAAAAACTTTTTTCGTATTTCAAACTATCAAAATATCAAATAATTTAAACATTTAAAAAATTAAATTCTCCTAAAATGCTTTGTTCGATGCAATTGTCAGGATATCCACAGTTATAAACAGACGATTTACTTGAAATTCCGCAAAGCAAATAAAAACTGAAAATTTATGAATTTTAGTATTTATTTTTAATGGAAAAAGTTAAATAATTAATGAACAAATTGATCTTTTTTCGAGTAGCCGCCATTTTATACATTCTTTTTCTTGAGTTTTGTGGGCTCATATGATAAAAAAATGTACTAATCACGAAGCTGTCGTTATTTTATTCTTAAAATGATCACTAAGATCCAAATCGTGAGAAAAAGAAGCGCTATTCCCATCCCTTATGCATAACTTTATGAAAACTTTTTAAGTGTATTTTATGGTAAAAAAATAGCACCTTCAGTTACGGGAGAGACGGAAGTGAAATGTAATTGATTCACAGTAAAAAGAGTAATGAGAGCTCAACTAGTACTGTGCTGCCAAGATCTTCGACTCAATAAAGTCTTTAGAAAGAAAATTAATAAAAGTCAGATTTTTTATGCAAGTCGAGTTTTTATTTTTTTTATTATGTGTTATTATATATGGACTTTTACTTTTATCACCTAAAAAACATGTTGAAAGAACATAACAAGATTGAGATTATTATTTTTCTATTACATTATTACATACATATATACATTTGTAATTCATAATTAATAACATATGCTTATATTTACAATGAATCCTTTTAATTTAATACTAATACCATACAATATAAATATATGTAAACATTTTGAAAATTGAACGAACTATTCAAACAAAAAATTATACAATCATAAAAACTTAGTACTGTTAATTAAACTTAGACAACAACAACGGAAAGCCACTTTGTAATGAATACATTTTGTATATAATCTCAACTACATTGGAAAATTAAAAAACAAAACACTAATAGATTTACATAAGCAGCCAACACTAAGTCCTATTGAATACAACGCTAACATAATGAGATTGATTTGTCAATACTCGTATCGGTACTTAGGCGGTGGCATGTGAGTGTTGATACGCGGCTGCTGTCGCCCAAGGATTATGCGCGTGGTGGTGGAAGGCGCCGGCACCGGCATAGCCCGAACTTGCGCTGAAATCCGGATAGGCGGTATACTCGGATTTCATGTGCAGCAGACCAGGATATGTGTGCGATGTAGTGGTGTGTTGTAGATGAGAATTAACAGGGGAGGTAGAACCGTTGGAGTCACCGGGCGAACTCATGGTAAGCCCATACTCGGCGGCCAATTGCGACTCACTTTGCATTGCGAGCGCCGCATAATGTCGGCTACTCGTTGCTGTTGTCGTTAAACTCGACTGCATTTGTTGTGGCTGTTGTTGCTGCTGGAGGTTAGGCGTTGCAGCTGTTGAGGTAGTTTCAGTATTGGTGTTGTTGTTGCTGGCAGGACTGCCCTGCATTGACTGTTGTTGCTGTAATATGGCACTGCGACTAATTTGCTGTTGTTGTTGTTGTTGATGCTGATTGCTTGTATGGCTGTTCCACAAATCAAACGAGGCGCTACTCGACAAAGGTGAGGCTAAGGACACAGAGGAATTGGAAGCTGCTGACTGTTGCTGTTGTTGCGATCCGGAATGTTGTTGCAGACCTCCACTATAGAGGCCAGCACCAGAAAGTGGATGCGTATGGTGGAAGAGCGATGTGCTTTGGTGGTACAAATTCGAATATGCATTGTAGCCAACCATGGCATCTGGTTGTTCTGTTTTCATTTGCAGTTGTGTTGGTGTTGATGTGGACGCAGCGAGTCTAGTCGCGGCCGTGGCTGAAGGAATTAGCGGCTTCGGCGTGGCGTTGCTGCTGTTATTATTACTGATTATATTTGCCGACGACGAAACACTGGACTGACTCGCAATAGATGATTTTGAGCTGTTGAGACTGTTGCCAGACGGCGTTGTCTTTTCCTGTTGATTATCCGTTATTTTCTCCGGCTTTGCTGCCGATGATTGTTGTTTAGCTTCTGCTGCAAGCGCTTTCTTACTTTTTTTGTCTTTAAAGTGCGTCTTTTTATGCTTGCTCAAATGATCACTACGAGAAAATTTCTTCGAACAGATTGGACAGGCGTACGGGCGGTAATTGGTGTGCGTACGTCCGTGACGTTGCAGCTCATCAGAACGGGAAAAGCGTTTTCCACAGGTCAGGCACAAAAATGGCCGCTCACCGGTATGCCAACGCAAATGTGTCTTCAAATGTGATGCTTTGCCATAGAGTCGCTCACAGCCGGGTATATGACAGATATGTTGCTTACGACCACGTTCATCTGGACCAACAATTGGTGGCAGGCCGGACATTTCATTCGCACAATTGGGGCATGTGCAACGAACCGAGCGACGCTGCAGTTGTGTCTGGAAGGCGATGTCGTCAAAGTTCAGACTTGGATATGCCTGACTCGACCAGGGCTGATAAAGTCTATCCTGATGCGAAAACCAAGTGCCGGCGGCTGCAGCCGAAGCAGACATGCCAACGTTGCCGTAGTAATCCGAGGCATATTGAGCGTACGGAAATTGTGTACTAGAAATGAGAAAAATAAAAAAAAAATTGTAAAATTATAAAATTATAAAACGGCAATGCAAAACCCAAAACTCTACACTGAAAACTAAATTATATTTTATACTAAAATAAATAATAAATTTTGCTAATACAACTTACCGTGCAGGCAACGCTGCTGCCGCTGAATAGGTGTTCCACGAATAGGCTGCACTTGCAGCCGCAGCTGCGCCTAAATCAGTATTCGATGCAGCGGCTGCGGCTGCTGCAGCTGCGCTAGCATGTGCCGCTACAGCCTGAGCGGTGGTCGGTGAACCGGAAAGTGGCGACACCGACGATGAGGTTGCCGATGCAGGCGGACTCGAGGAAATCGAGGCAAATGACTGGGCGGGCGATGGAAATATGCTGGTTGGCGAGACAGACGCCGATGAAGGTCCCGAATGTTGGCTCGATATTGGCGAAGCCGTACCGGTAGAGGATGATTGTGGCGGATATTGCATTTCCATTTTCATGGCAAGTGCACTGCAAGCGTCTGTGGAGGATGCTGCTGTTGCAGATTTTTGTCCATAAAGCGAAGTGAAATTGCTGGCGCTTGTAGTAAAACCACCGAGATGTGTGTTGCTAACGCTGGCGTTGTTACTCATTTGACCAGCCAATGTTGAAAAATGTGTCGCAGATTGTGTAATTGTAGCTGCTGCTGCGGCGGCCGCCGTTAATGATGTAGCAGCACCAGGCTGTTGTTGTTGATGTTGGAGATGATGATGATTGCTACCGATGGCCGGCATAGTTGCGGCGGCAGCAGCAAGGGAGGCGGTTGCGTAGGGATTTAAATAATTGCAGGCAGCGTCAATCATTTTTATGATATTATTATAATATTAGTTTACTAATATGCCGCTTCACTGATTTGTTAAGTATTTATTTAATATATACACTTATTTCACTTTTTTTCTTTAAAGTTTAATCGTCTTCTTTTTTATAGTAATTGTCATTGCTCTCACGTGTGTCTTTGTTGTTTTGATTTTGTTTTGTCTATTATTTATTATGTTTTACTTTTGTTCGCTCTTCTTACTTCATTATGGCACACTTTACACTTGTTATCATCACACTATGATTATAGGCCCTCGTTCGTGGTCGGTAGCGGGTGCACTCTATAATTACGTGTTCTGTCGTTTTATTAAAGCTACACTTGCGGGCAAAAGCGATTTGCTCCTTTTTTGCATTCCGTTTTGAGTCAATTTTCTTTCACTTACTTCTGCACAAATGTTCGCCGTTTTGCGCTTATTTCTTTTGAAGCACAATTTTCAATATTTTCATTTTTCTGTTATTACAAATAATATCGTTCACACACCAAAGCCGATTTCCGCAAGCACAAATGCACTAATCAATATTTTTCATAATTACAAACTTTGTCCAAATTGTTGCTTTGGATATATACCTGTACGTTGCCGATATACAATTGCTCTGCCGAAACCGAAATGTTGGCCCAGTTGTTCGCAAATTCTTTTTTTTATTAACTGTGACTGTTGTTACTACAATTAACTTGATATAATTCGCAAAAACTTTGTGTCCGATGATGACGATGATGGTTGTGGACTCGAATATGGGCTACCACGGACGTGCATACAAAATAATGATGACGATCACAATGACGACGTTCCGTAAATTGCGCCGCAAACGCGTTCACTGCAATAATTACTGGGCTAGTAGTGTTGACGCTGAGTGTAGCTGTTTGTCGCAGAAGCTGAACACTGTTGTGCATGGAGATATCACGATACAACGATACGACTACGTACTACCAACACTAATTATCGTTGCCGACTGAATTCCAAAACGCAGCGAGAGAGTCCAAACAGTGCCAAACGACCGAACGAACGTAGCACGAAAATCCAAAGACGAGTCAAGGCAACACAGAAAGCAATCCAACAAATACAAGCGGTGTGTATGCAGGGGAAATTGCTTACACAAATGAGTGAGTGTGAACGTGCGTGGCTCAGTGTTGCGGATTGGTGGTGGTTCATAGGGTATGTATGTTTGTTTGTAGTTGCTTAGTATTTTTGGTGGTTGTTTCTTGCCCTAGGAATATGTTGATTGTATGAATATATATACTTATGAGCAACTCTACACTCGACGAACTCAGTGTCGTAGAGTCAATAGTTCAAGGTGTGGTGCGACTATGAGTTACATATGTACTCGTATAGTGCGTTGTGTCGCGTTAGACGGTGCGGTAGAGAGTGATACAAGTTTAAATTCACTGCGTGTATTTTATTAACTTGTACACACATATGTATGCGTTAGCACGTAGCGATTGCGGTGCGAGTGAAATAGCAATAGTCGCAGTTGCGGCAGCATAATGGAAGGATTACTGTGAGAGCACGTTTGCAGCAGGCATTAGGTAGCGTAGCAGCAAGTACCATATACCAAAATTCGAAAAGTATTAATTTATTGCTTGCTGCTGGCTGCAGACGTTTTGCCGTTTAATAATGTCTCTTTCTTACCTCCAAGGCATAGTGCGCTAATCTTTGTCGGTCTAACTGACAGACAAGCGTCCTGCTACCTGTACGATTTGTTATTCCGTAAGTAAAACGAAGCGTTATGCCAAATTAATTCCATATAATTTTAAAAATTATACCAAACAACTCCGCACTCACATTTGTTTTTGTAAGTACATATACAAACAATTATACTTTTTAATTTTGGTGTTACTTTTACTTTTCCATTCCATCCCTTTATGACGTAAACAAGCAAATGTTAGAGTTAATGGCACTTCGCCAAAAAAGACAAAACACGCCGACATACTGAAGTGCATAAATAGTTTTTTGAAAATATGAACATTATGTTAATTCATATGTTGACCTTCAATTTTAGGATATTTTGTGCGAAGGTGTTTAAGGATGCCAATTTTTCAACGGCGTTTAATAACCTTTTTTTGGTGTGCAGAGTAGAGTACTTCCCAAAAATACTTATGAATGCTTAGAACAATGTACATATGTATGTACATGCGTTAACAGCCATTCATTTCTACCTATTTTTACGTCGTTAAACTAGATGTACTTTAAAGGCTTCCGAAAGTTAAAAATGTATGTACATACATATGTATATGATTTTAGAAAAGCGCACTACTTCTAATAACTGCATTGTTCTTTAATTTTAAATGATATTAATAATATATATGTATGTATCTACATATATGTACATACATACATATGTACATATATTTACAAATACATAACACTATGGTAACCAAGGATCATTCTAGATTGCATAGTTAAATATTTCATTGTTTAACTTATACCTTAATAATAATGAAGACGTCCTGATATACATTCAGTTTTCTTTAATGTTGAAATAATAATTCCTAAACAATAAATAGCACGTGCCTCTCTTGAAAATACTCTATCTCTCAATAATCACACTGACGACATAAAGAACCAAAAGTAATACGACGAAAACGAATGACATGCATAGACATGTAAAACTTCTAAAAATTAAGCAAAACATAATCCGTATGCAATAAAAATATTAAAACACAAACAAAAAAACGATGGCAACAAATAACGAAAAAATGGGAAATAAAGCACACAAATTCGAATTGAAATAAATTTTGTGGTTGCGGTCCAATGAAATAACTGTATTTAAAGGGGCGTTACCAAACACCGATGTAGTAGCAACAACACCAAGCATTGCCATACAGACGCAACAGCTGCTGGCACCGACTAATAATCACAGCTGCAAGCATACGTGCGCATTTGTGTATGTGAGTGAGAGAGAGACAGTGAGAAAATGAGCATAAACCTTGGCGGAGAGACGATGCCTTAGCATTAGTATTGTTGTTACACCACTCAATTTTGACTGACCTCCTCCACGCCATCCCTTATTTCCACCCACACTTGAATGAGGCATCACTCCACGTGCTAGCTCCATTTTATCCTTATACTTGGCATAGGTGTTGCTAATCGAACTCTCAGTTTCACATATACATATGTACATACATACATACATACATATGTACATTTGTATATTTACATATATTTGCACATAATTTTAGCTAAAAAGCTAATATTTAAATACGATGGAAATGTGAAGCGTGAAACTGTATAAATATGCTCAAAACTTTTAAAAATTAGTTATATTATTTCTTATACCCATTCCCAAAACATAAGAGAAGAAATCCATGCTTTTTTAACCAATAAAAAAGGAATGAATGTTCGCATTAAGACCAATTTGGTCTTGCAGGTATGTATATCTCACTATTTAAAAAAATCAAGAACAATCTTATGGATCAAACTTAATCCTGGTTTGCTACTCGAATTTCAAATATATAATTAACTAACTATCTATGAGCTCTAATGTGCAAAACTTTCAGCTTCAGTGATTCAATACTTCAACCACGTGAATGGGCAAGGAATTTTTGAATAGAAACTGGGCTGTTATTCTTTCAGCTGCACTCATCAAAGTACCATTTTTATCCAGCGTGTGTATTTTTATGCTTAACTTACATAAGTGCTCTTCTCGTAATCTGCTAAGATTTGGCATCAAATTCACAGCTTTTTACTACACTCTCCATAAGCAACAGTCTGCAACTTCACTTTTGCCTGCTCTCAGAATGATTCGAAACAATTGACTACGCCAACCTGTAACTTCAATTGACCGTGCCCACCAAATGTTGACTGCTCCCAAGTAGTTATAAAGCAGCCCCGGCTTGTTCCATACTCACACCTACATATGTACATATATTCAGCTGTATGGCCAGACATTCGGTTACGAGTCGTTCTTGTAATTGTGAAGCTAATGGCGTGTGCGTAACATATAATGAAACGGAAGATACAATCATACCGAAACTGCTTGCACTTATCGTATTTAATGGAATGCCTTTCACACCCATCTGATTGAAGTGGAAAACACAATAAGCTCGTAGTACAAGCATCTAACAAGAGCGAAACAAACAGTAACCAAAATAGAGATGATAAAAAAAAGAGTTCATCTTAATGTTGTTATTGTTGTTAACAAGATTTATGACGACTGGGCTGATTGAATGTCTGCTGACTGGCCAAATGAGTGCTTGAATGTTTGAATGCCTACGTCTGCTTCTGATTTGGTAGCAAGTTGAAATGTTTGGCTCACTTTCACAAGGAGCCTCATAGGTATCGGCCGTAGTGAGTATGTATGTAATATGATTGATAGTAATCAATTATTGTTGTAGCTATTTGTTAAAATACTGCGGCGCATGGAAGTGTGCAGTCAGTGATGTATGGGAAATATTTTGCGTTAAAACTGGGACAGTGGTTGGAAAGTTTGCAGTGCTGTTGAGGATGTTACGCGTGCTTAAGATCATAAATTAATGATAAAACACTCAAGCACATACATATGTATAAGTACACAGTTACATATGTTACGGGTGCATATCTTATACGACTCCTTCTTTTGTGTACTTTGGTCTTATGTACATACTAACAGGCTTGTTTAATAGGTCACATGTAGAAGCTGTGTATCAATTTATACCTACTTCGTTGAGCGTTTTTCTTGTGAGCCAATTATCAATGCTCAAAGCTTTATAAGCCCTTTATATAAAATACATTTTTATTGCCTTTTCTTAATTTAGGCGATGCAAAACACTTCTTCAATGATGGATTGGTAATTTTACACCTTCAGAAAATATTTAGATAAGTGTGTTGTATTAGTATTGTAAAAAATATAATTTTTTAGTAAATTGTTGAAGCTTTATTTATTGAAAATGATGTAACCAAATTATTTAATGCTGCCTCAAAAAATTATCGCAAAATAACAAAAGTACAAAGTTTTGAAATCAAATTTTTTAATATAAAATTTAATATAATTGAATAAAAAAATAAAAAGTGAAAAAAAAAATTTAAACCGTTTTTCAAATACTTTAACTTGAAAAGTAAGAAAGGGCTAAGTTCGGGTGTATTCGAACATTTTATACTATCGCAAGCTAAAGTGGCATATGGGGCTTTATATTTATTTATTGAAAATTTAATTATACAAAGTTTTGAAGTGTGGGAAATTCTGAGTTTGCTGCTTCCAGAAAAAGGATGTGCTTTAAAAACCAAAGAAATGGAAATTCGTATTGATTGCTTGATAGATAGGCCTTTTGCATAATGACCATTGGCAGGCAGATGAAGACAACAAGTTACGTGGAATAACTGCAAAGTAGACCTATACCCCATAATTCATAGTTTTCTTCGCATATTCTGCACAATTTTTGTAAAAAATTTTAGCTCTGAACGCTCTTTTCCGACACTTCGCCGCAAGAAAACGTGGCTGAGGACAAACATGCTTTAAGATAGATTGATCGGCCTGGAGTTGCTAATATAAAATTTTAAATTTCGAAGATAGGGCGTAAAAGATTGAGTGTAGCGCCGTCCTGCTGGAACCAAATGTTGTCCAACTCTTCCTCTTCAATTTGCTTGAAGAAAAATTCGGTTAACATTGCGCGATATCGCTCACCATTGATGGTTACGGTTTCTTCTTCATTTTCGAAAAAAAAAATGGGCCGATGATTCCACCAGACCAAAATCCGCACCATACAGTGATTCGTGCTGGGTGCATTGGCTTCTCGACGATTACGTGCGGATTTTCTGTGCCCCAAATGCGACAATTCTGCTTGTTAACGTAACCATCGAGGTGGAAATGAGCCTCGCCCGAAAAGATGATTTTTCGGTAAAATTGATCATCCTCGGTCAAAAGATCTTCTGCCCAATCTGCGAACTGTAGAATAGTGAATAGCGACCCATTTCGTAAATTTTAGACATTTTACTGAATATCTGTCACTTTCCGAATGGCATTTGACGTTTCCAATGTCGAAATATGGATAATTCAAATTTAAAACGTTAGATGGCCGACCCGTTACTACTTAAGTTTCATAAATTTAACTCAATTATTACTCGAGTTATCGCTTGCACGGACAGACAGTCACCTGGATTTTCACTCGTCTCTTAATCTTGATCATTTATATAATATATAATCCTATATCTAACTCGATTGGTTTTATACTATTTTACCCTATAGCTATGTGTATATGTGGTATTGATCTAAGTCCGAAATTAGTAAATCATCGGCTGTTAGGATCTTCACATAGCAATAACTTACAAACACATGAAATCACTGGGTTAAGAAAAATTAGTTACTAAGATTGTATCTTCGGAAAGTGGAATTTGGATGAAGCGTAAGGTAAACATTTTAAAGTTGCTCACTATTTTTCTATTGTTTTGAGAATTTCCAGGTTTTTTATTGAGTTCTTGATGATATGAAATTAATAAATCTATCTAGTACATACTGCATTTTGTCAATTTCTAACTTTTTAATGGCAAATTAAATTTTATTTTTCGGCACAGTTAATGCATATGCGGTGCACAATTCATTAACTCTTTCGTTTTAACTTAGGGCGACACTACTGTTTAAGTCTACAACAAACAACTGCAAATTTAACGCCTACATAATATGTATATTATATATGCCAACGTCGTTCAGCATAGGCTTAACGTTAGCAAACGAAATTAAAATCATTACATTTTCTATGACTTCCTGTGCTCAGCGAATTCAAGAAAATCGCTAAAGGTTGAGTATAGTTTGTAATACAAAGCGAAAATCGGATATTTCTAGGTAAAAGTTAACATATTTGGGATATTGCAAACTTTCCAGCACAAATGACTTTAACCTTCATTAATATTCTCGCACCCACAAACAATACATATCCTTTGTATGCAGAGAAGCAGGCAGAAAAGTTAACAATCTGCAGAAACACGCATACACGAAGAAGAAACGCTACTGCGATCCTAGATGCGTTGCTGCATGCACTTGAAGTTTTTCCAGAGTTAATCCGGTCAAGTCATCTTTTGTTTCATAAAATATTTACCAACTCCGAGCGAAAATACCAAACAAATTCACCTTTGTTTGCCAGTTTATATACCTCTTTGTATTGGATATTAAATGTATACACTTATAGGTGTGGAAGTATGAACATATACATATATATATACGGTTGCACACGTGCCTACCTACATACATATATGTGACACAAGCCAGTATGTCCTTTCAGCTGAGCGAAGTAACAATAATCCTTTAACCATGTACAAGAGTGTAGTTGCAGAAGACTCAAACCGCTACTGGTAAAAGCGTCTTCTGCCGACACGTAAAGCAGCATGTCAACGGTAACTTAGAAATTGTAAGCGTAGATTGCCTACAAACTAGCATATGCATATACAATTGCGTTCTCCCATACAAATTTATTAGCCATGCAAACACACTTTCATACGTTTCCTACAGACAATTAACCTGAAAAGTCAGAAATATGTTCAGTTTTAACATTTTGCGCAGACAATTCCGCGCTTCCGTAAATCTAAATGGTTTCGTACCATCGCAAGCCGCAAGTGCTAACATCATTGGACACGGTATGTACGCGCACAAAAGCACCCAGAGAATGCACATATAAAAGGAAAATATTTTCTGGTATTTAAATTTGTTTTGTTTGGTTTACTGTTCGTCGCTATTCGGAAGTCTGCAACATAATGACATTGCAAAAGTCGATTCATTAGTTGTGCAGCGATATTCTAATTGTTTTTGCTTTGCATGTAACTTAATCCTTTCCTTGTGTTGTTCGATAAGACAAAATTTCACACTTTACCACCCATGGTCAAGCTAAGTGAGTGAAGATTTAACAACAACAGCAACTTTTCCGCACAATGTACTGCATACATAAATGGCTTTTCGGATCGTTATGCAGATTAGTTGTTAATTGGATTTGTGAGATTTTCTCGTGTAATCCATATTCTGTCATCAAATATTTTGCCACTTTGCAACTCAAACTGTGGGCAACGAAAGGATTATTTATTAAGAAAAATCTTGGTATAATCTAGGGTTTTTTGACCATTGACTTCCAAAGCCCATATGCAGTTGGTGTGGCGATCCCTTTAGCTGAGTACGTGACTTTCGTAGAATTTATCTCTAAAGTAATGGTTTGTTTTGGATTAACCCTTTAAGCCCAAACAGAAGAGTAGACATGATAGCAACAAAGAAATTGTTTATCAATTTAAGTAGTTAAAATACAAATATTTTTTAAAGTTGATAGGTGTTTATGGGATACATCAGTTGTTTCGAATCTCACTTGTGTCCTTAGTGTTACCCAAAAAAAAAGTTGGATCACCAGATCCGAATCGATTGACGAAGGGTTTTGTGTTTATTACAAATTTAAGTACAGGGTGGCGCATGAACCGTGCTACAAAAACAAACAATCATTTTTTTATTCTATAACAAACTTTTTTTTATTCAATATTATTATTTTATTTTAAATATTATGGACCATAAATGACTTACATACTCAGCCACGCATATGCGACACCTAATGCGAAAATTACAAGTATTCATTCCGGACTGGAGGTTGAAGTCAGGATTGCTTCAATTATCGATTTAATGGACTGCTTCAATTGAGTCAAATTTTTGGTTTTGTTTGATAGAAACCCATAAAAAAGTCTGGTCAGGCGACCTCGGGGCCAGGGGAAATAGGACTTTCTTCATATTAATTTATTTTCAAATTTTCATTGGAACTCCGCAATAAATGATCTGCGTATGTGTGTAGTAACTCCATCTTGCTGGAATCAAACGTTATTTAAAGGAATACATCTTCAAGCGCAATTCTGAGTAAAAAATATATTTCAACATCTTTAAATAACGGTGCTAATTGATAGTTACTGTTACACAACTTTCTTCAAAGGAGTAGTATAAGTTTACTAACCTTATACGAACGGAAATGATGGATGCAAAGCATGGTACCATTGCACTATCCAAACCCTCTTTTAAGAACCAAAGCAATCCTTTTAAAAAATTTAAATAATAACCTGCCAAATAAAAAAGTAAGTCATAGAAAGAATCATAGAAAACAAGTACTTTGTATTAAGGCGGTTAAAACAATCTAAGCAGAATCGCTGGGTTCGCCAAAGATGTGTCTACCGAGATATTCTAATCTAATGTCTAGTAAAGGCTGAATAAGAGAGAAGGAAGTGACAAGATGACTCCACCTCGCCTTCCTTCATACAGCTTTTGCAAGGAGCATCCGACAAAATATTCAGTCGTACCTAGTATGAATCTAATTGTGGTGAGATTGACTTTGCTAAGAGCCAGATTTAATACACATAAGAGGATGGATGACCTATTACGGTTCACTATAGACCAGAAGAATCTCGCAGTCACTGAAGCTCTAGCTCGGTCAAATTCCCAACATTGTGTTTTCTGACGAAAAAATTTTTCCAATTGAGCAATTCGTAAACTCTCAAAAAGATAGGGTTTACTTGACCGCTCGTTCATACGAGAATCTAAGTCATCAGTTGGCCACCAGGAGACAGCACTCGTCACAAATAATGTCTGCTGTCACCGCAGATGGGCGCTCTCCAATTGTTTTCATCGATCCCGGCTTCAAAGTAAATGCGACATGTTATCAGAAAAGTGTTCTGGAGGCTGCTTTGAAGCCGTGGGCAAACAAACATTTCGGTCGGCAAAACATTGTCTCACAAAGCGCGAGTGAACCAAGAATGGCTGAAGAACAACGTTCCGAACTTCATTACGACCACACAATGGCGCTCGAATTCACCAGATGCGAACCCAATGGAGTATTCTCTCTGGGCCATTTTGGAGAGCAAAGTCCAAACTAAAAAATACACCAGTCTCGAGATGCTGAAGAAAGCCATTGTCCGTGAGTGGGCCAAAATACCGGTAAGTCACATTCGGGCAGCTGGCGATTCGTTTTTTGACCGTCTCAAGGCCATAGTTAAGGCAAAAGGTGGTCATATCGAGCAAAAGTGAATTGATCCTGAATTTATGATTATTTTAACCTGTTTTATTCTTCAAGTTGAATCAATCTGCGCACAGTGTGTTTATTAAAATCCACAAATAGCGAGACATCTACTTAAAATATAATTATGAAATATAGTTTTAAGTAAGATAAAATATACCTATAAGTTTGAACGGCCTAAAATATATTTGCCTGTAAAATATTCACCTATTTTATGTATTATTATATATTCTATTAAATCTCAAACTATAGGTCCAACGTATGGTTTGAGCGAGAATGTCAAAATTTAATTTATGACATCACCTGTTGCTTCAATCTAACGCTAAAGAAGGCGCCTAAGTCACATATGTTCCAATTGAGAGAATTATTGTGGAATTGCTGTAACTCCTGGCACACCCCTAATTACCCCCGCCATATCTGAAATGCACAACTGAGCATGATGCCATTTCTTAAGAATTCTCTAATCGGGCTGCTTTGATGCAAAAATCAAACACCGAATTCAAAAGGAATTACCAAACAAGTGTATAAATAAAATCGAAAACCAACTATCAAGAAAACTGTGTATGTATGTATATAACATGACAAACGTTAAATGGCCACAGAAAATACGCAACATATTAATGCATGTATGTTTGTGAAAAAAAAACATCACACACACACACATATATGTATATGCAATAATATTTCGCTTGCATCCGAGCAAGTATATGTGCATGTGTACGTTGGTTCAGGCACAGCCACACACTTCTCACAAATTGGGTCGAGAACAATCGAAAAGGCGTACAATAAATTTCAATAATACACATTACTTTGTCTATTGGTCTGAGGCCGCTCCAAAATCTTAATTTATTGCCCGCCAACATGAAACGCTCATAGCTGCAAAACCTAACCAAAAACCAGACCAAAATACATATGTACATATGTATGTGTGTGTGCAATTGAAATTCACAATAATTTTAGTTATGTACATAAATTTTTAATTGTGTATTTATCTATGTATGTACATATGTTTGTGCAAATTTCTCTATATGCATGTACATACCTGCGCACATCTAAGGGTTAGTCTTTAGAAGAAGAAGAAAATATGTCCAATTTGTACATCGATTTGCCGCTAAAGTCACAAGTGTCAAAGTGGCCTTATTACTGCTTTTGTTGTTGTTGTGCCGTTGCGCATAGTAAAAATGTAACGCCATAAAGAAATCACAATTTACTCAGAATTGTTTGAATTCAATACTAAATATCTAACCGTTGTAATAGCAACAACAAAATGCATGCACAAGCACGCAATAGGACACCACTGACGCACTTGTGTCTACATTGCATTCTCATTTGAACAACAAGTGCAACAATGCAACACAATATGCTCATACATACACACATGTACATATTGTATATGGGCTGATTTTTTCTGCTACTCTTCGCCATCAGATGGGAAATGACATAATTTTTATTTGGCTGCCGCTGTATTGTCTGTGCCTGCAACACGCCTTTGATTGTGCCGCACCCCTCTTTGCCTGTGGCAGTGGTTATGTATATGGTTGCCATCGTCAGCGGCGAGTTGTAAAGGACACAAAAACGTAAACGATGTAAGGTGATTATTTCCAAGCTGTCTATTGTCCAAGAATATGCATTGTGATAGACATAGGTGAATTTAACTGTGCGAAAAATGCATCCGATACACTGTCTTACTGGTATTGTTTCAGTTTGGAAAATATGCGACATTTGACATTTTTATTACGTAGACCTAGTGGCGCTTAAAAACACTGGTTCACTAAATACCGTCTCACAAAAATTATTAATACCACCGAATAATGCTTGTGTTCATATACAATATAATCTGAAATCGGTAAAAATCGAGTATGTTGAAGGACTTACATTTGTTCATTCTCAAACAACTTTGAAATGCGGCACACCTTCGAGGCCCCACACGAAATTCACCAGCTGTTCGATGGGGTGTGAGGTCCACAGATACTTCAGAACACTAGCACGTTTTCCAAAATACTTCAATAATCAGAGAGACATTGTGCTAGATCTAATGTCAGGCTTTCTGCGCATTTAGGGATCTACTGCTCTGGAGCGCAGCCTCCTTCAAAGTAGTAACTAAACACTCCAATAGTAGAGCAGCTATACTATCCTTGAACTCACTCACCGTACCGTTCAAGATCAGTGTCTGGCCACAAGACTACTTGTAGAGTGGAAACGAGTAGGAACACTAGTCTTCTCGTAGTTGACTACTAGAAGGTTGAACCTCAAATGAGCTCAAAAAATGCTGGTCAGATATTAGCAACTGCAAAGCCTAAAGATCCTTGTGGATAGGTAAATTGTTAGAGGTGGAGGGAGCTATTCGCCATTAGCGAAGTTCACCTAAAACTCATTCTAGAAGTTCTAACTGGCCACTGTCCGATGACGATTCATGCGGAAAGAATATAAATATTATCGGGTGCTAGTTGCTGTTTAGAAGAAGACGAGGTAGAATCGTCTCAACGTTCACCTCAATGCCTTGAATCCATTCGTTTGAATATTCCTGCCTTTGCTAGATCAGAGCTAAAATACCTTGCATCTCCAAGTGATTTAGCCGAAATATAATTAAATGATCTAAGCGGATTTCTCATAGGTTCAAAGGAATGGATTGTTTACCCGAGTTATCCCATAAAGTACATGGGTTTTCTTATGAACGAATTGAGAAGTAAAGTCCTCTCTCGACGAACAAAGACTAAAGTCTATAAGTCACACATTATTTTGGTCCTGCTATATGGTGCAGAGGCATGGACGGTGAGAACATCTTATGAGTTGACATTACGAGTTTTTGAGAGAGAGGTTCTGCGGAAAATTTATGGCCTTTTGCACATTGGCAAGGGCGAATATCGCCGGAAGAAGCGGAGGGAGAGGACGAAATCCACTTCGTTGGAGAGATTAGGTGGAGAAGGCCCTGGCTGCACTTGGTATCTCGAACTGACACCAAATAGCAAGAAGAAGAAGAAAGGACTGGCGCGCTGTTGTAAACTCAGCTATAACCGCATAAGAGGTCTCTGCGCTAATCAAGAAAAAGAAGATGTGTTACACCACATTACAAAGAAGTAGAAAAATTAAAGGTAAACTTCCAATTCTTCCGTAGATGAGTCACAGATATCGCTCTCATTGTAATTTTTTATCACAGTAGTAATGAAGAACGGGGTGTCGAAACTATTATTGCTTATTTGTATGCCCACAGAGAGCAACTCTGATATCCAACAGAGCGCCTGCTGGGTAAAGTGAAGCGTTAGATTATGCCGCTAGCTACTGCAAAGTGTTAACATTTGTGCTCATACATTCCAACATTTATACACAAGATATATTGTACGAGTACATACATGTACATATGCACATGTTCATACATATATAGATACAATGCAGGTGCCACACTAACAATTGGTATTACGATACATACATATGTATGTATATGGTATTTTTTTATTTTTGCACAGCAGTGGACAAAAAAAATCGTAAATTATTCTAACTTCTGTTTGGTTTTGATTTTATTGTTTTTTTTTCGGTCAAATAACTAGTAGAGAAGAGTATTCAATAGAACAACAAAGTCTAGGAAGCGTGTGAAAACCAATATTCTGTCGATATATATTTTTATACTCTTGCAACATGTTGCTAAAGAATATATGTAATAGTTTTGGGTACCGAATTCGAAGGACAACTCAGACACTTCTGCACTGAAGTGACTTTCATTGGTGGAAGTCCATACATATTGGATGCCTTTTGGAGGCTTAACGCGTTAAATTTGGATGTCTGTTAAACCTTTTCCGTAGCTTTCTTAGTATCTCAATTACTATTTCTAGTAACCGGACACTATGTCCGGACATTGGAATTTGACTTAATTTTAATTTCAGCAATCTGACAAAGAAAACCAAGAAAATTAAAAAATATAAGAAAAATTATGCTTATCATACCGTTATATTAGGTTGTCAAAGATCTCCCTTCCGCCTTTTTGTCTTTTGAATTTCGCAGCTCTGGACAAGGCGCTACAGAGCTCGTATCTGGCAATACTATACATCTTTGAAAGGTCTTGACATAACCTACAAAACGACGCTATGCATAATTAGTTTGGAAATTGTGTTCAACAGTTATAGACGTGAAAACATGGAGTTCACTAACGCCGAAATTTGCGCTATTTTAAAGTTTTCCTTCGTTAAAGGCAAATCCGCTAGAGAAACGTTCCATGAGATTAATGGTGTTTTGGGGGATAGTACTTCATCACTTCGAACTGAATGGAATGGTTTCGACGTTTCAGAGCGGGTGAAAATGACACCATGGATAAGCCAGCCGGCGGAAGACCTGTGACGACGAATACCGATCAAATCATGGAAAATAACGTGTTAGACCAGCATGTGGCATCTCGTGACATCGCCCAAAAGATGGGAGTTAGTCACCAAACCATTTTAAACCATCTGCAGAAGGCTCAATACACAAAAAAGCTTGATGCCGCATGATTTGACGCAAAAAAAACCTTCTGAACCGAATCAACGCCTGCGACATGCAGCTGAAACGGAACGAACTCGACCCATTTTTGAAGCGGATGATGACTGGCGACGAAAAATGTATCACATGCGACAATATCAAGCGAAAACGGTCGTGGTCGAAGGCCGGTGAATCGTCCCAAACAATGGCCAAGCCGGGATTGACAGCCAGGAAGGTTTTGCTGAGTGTTTGGTGGGATTGGAAGGGAATCATCCACTATGAGCTGCTCCCATATGGCCAGACGTTTAATTCTACCATCCCCTGCGAACAACTGGAGCGCTTGAAGCTGACAAAAGACCATAAATTGGCCAGCAGGAAGGGTGTAGTGTTCCACCAGGACAACGCCAGACCACACACTTCGTTGATGACTCGTTAGAGACTACGGGAGCTAGGATGGGAGGTTTTATCGCATCCACCATATAGCCCGGACATAGCGCCAAGTGATTACAACCTGCTCCTGTCCATGGCGAACGCCCTTGTTGGTGTAAAGTTGAACTCAAAAAAGGCTTGCGAAAAGTGGCTGTCCCAGTTCTTCGCTAATAAGGAGTGAGGCTTCTACGAGGAGGGGTATTCTGAAGTTCCCTTCTAGATGGAAACAGATTAACGAACGAAACGGCGCATATTTGAACTAAATCCGATCACTGTAACACTTTTTATAAAGCATTGAATAAAGAGCAAAAAAGCGGAAGGGAGATATTTGACAACCTAATATTTATGTAGCAGTGCCCAGTCCCTGACTCCTCTTTGCCTTCAAATCGTTAAACTTGCTTCGTTCTAGCCGTTGAAAGCAAAAGTGTGGAGTTTGGAACATAGCTTCCGCACAGCAAGGAGAAGTAAGCATCAACGTGCGTGTGTATATGAATGAGTGTGGGATTGTCATATTTGTGTAAATACGCATAAATTTGCATTCAATAAACCGAAACATACATATAAACATATTTTCTTGAAATATTTTATTTATTTAAGTAAGTAAAATATGCTGTTAAAGTAAATAAATTCAGATCTGCTAAGATTCAAATTAATAAAAATAAAATTTAATTTCTAGAAGCTTTTAGGATTCGAACGTCGATGATCGTTTTCGCACTGAGCTTAATGCCTTCACGCCTACGAGCTAAGCCACCAAAAAAGTGGGAATGAGGTCGCTTTTAAACACCCTTTTATTGTTATCTTTTGATCATTGAAAATTGTTCACGCAACGCAGATTAATGTGTGGAAGAATTCATATATTAAATGTTTATTGATGTCAATAAACCTGAATCATTTGCATTCAATGATTATTTGTAAATATAAATTATAACATATTTTTTGTCATATCATAAAAATTGTAATTTGTTAATAACATTCGCAGTGTGTATTTATAGCCTTTTCTCCGTTTCGCACATTGTGTATTTTGCTTTTCGAAGTTTTATTTCTCGATGTTCCCTGATGTGAAAACTACAAATTAGTACACAAAACAATTTGTTTCA